>NC_142611.1:52631560-52931560 GCF_059453375.1 Lepisosteus platostomus
AAAAATTACAACAGGACTCGTTACAATAACTAATACACAGAAGTCTTTTTGAAGTCCAACTTACTTTACGGCTGGTACACTTAACAAAATGATACATACAGTACACATTTTCTTTTAAATATTTTATTTAAAACTTGAATACTAAACCTACAGACTTCTAAGGGTAATTTACAGTAAATGTAATCAAACACTAAAGACAAGAGACTGAAATTGATTGCCTAAGTACTCAGACTTACAAACTCTATCTATTCTAGCTTTGCACATTAGCTTGGTCCAATGTTTGCCCACTTTTTAGCAGATTTTAAACTTTTTCTGCATATTCCTAACAGGATTCAAGTAGGAACTTTGACTGGGACACTTTCTTATTCTTAAGACACTACAGTATAGCTTTGGTCTTGTGCTTTGGGTCACTGTCCTGCTGAAAAGCAATTGGCCAGTTTTACCTTTAACAAATGGAAATGGGCTTTTTTTTCCTAGTACTGGTCTAACGCACCTTTCCAGTCACTACTGAGGAGAAGCGTCCCTATAGCATGATACTGCCATCAGTGGTGATTGGGAGATGTGTTGTGTTGGATCTACACTAAATGGCTTGCTTGTCCTTCAGAGCAAAATGTTTTAATTTGGTCTCATCTGGCCACACATCTTATGCAACATTTTTGCAAGACCACTTAAATGCTTTGTTGCAAACCACAAACTGCATGCAGGATACAAAGTGGTTTTTCCATTCTGCAACACAGGCAAGCTTTGGGAAGTGGCCATTGCTGACTGATGTCCATTTTCCCCCACCCATTGAACTCTGCAGCTCTAAGCTGTCACTGGCTTCACAAGGACACTCCTCCCCAGTTCCTCCTTGCTACTTAGTTTGGAGGAATGTGTTGATCTCAGTAGTGTCTGGGGGTTATGATGCTTTATGCTTACATGGTTGAGTTTTTGGATACTGTACGACACAACCGCACAGAGACAACTGAGAACTTCTATATTTGTACACAGAGGGCACATAACTAATTACAATTAAATTAATTATGGAGACCGTTCAGGTCATTTTTGCATTTTAATTTCTGTTGATCAAAGCAATACCAATCCAATCATACCTTTTCTATTTTTTCCCCATATTATCAATTTACTTTTTTGTTTTTTTTTGCTTTGAATGTGTGGAATGGGATGCAATAATAATAATTAATAATTCCTTACACTTATATAGCGCTTTTCTGGACACTCCACTCAAAGCTCTTTACAGGTAATGGGGACTCCCCTCCACCACCACCAATGTGCAGCCCCACCTGGATGATGCACCGCCAGCCATAGTGCACACAGTACGCTCACCACACACCAGCTGTCAGTGGGGAGGAGAACAGGGTGTTGAAGCCAATTAATAGATGGGGAGTATTAGGAGGCCATGATTGGTAAAGGCCAATGGGAAATTTGGCTAGGACACCAGGATTTAACACCCCTACTCTTTTCGAGAAATGCCCTGGGATTTTTAATGACCACAGAGAGTTAGGACCTTGGGCTTATGTCTCATCCAAAGGATGCATTAGGACCGCCACAGACAGCAGGGTGAGCACCCCCTGCTGGCCCCAGCTTCAGTGAGCTGCCAGTTGTGAGTAGCAGGGTGATTTGGCTGCTGTTGTGTATAACAAATATCAATTGCCTTGACTGCAATGTTTAAGCAATAAAATGTGGAGTGTGAATGCTTTTACAGAGCACTGTATATTAGAGCTTGTAAAATGATATCCAGAACAGGCTGATAAACTGAACATTAATATGATGGCCAGGAAAATTCAATTTAATTTTTGAAGACAATATCACTTCTACATTTTCCACAAACAGCCTGGTAAAACATAAACCCATTTAGATAACATCACCTGAATAATCATCACATTAAAGGCATTTTCTATGCAGCTTTCAAAAGGATTTGTGCTCAATCACACATTTTAAAAAGCAGGCCTGATGTTAAAGATAAAGAAAAAAATGCATATTCAATATACAGATGTCACAAAGAAGCTATGAAGACTAGACATATCAGACAATCTACTGAACGAAAAATGACACTATAGTATTTAAATAAACAGTATTAACATGTTACCTCACATGAAGATAAACCCATTTCTGAGATCAGATTTTGTCAACCTTGAAGACCGTTGCAGCAGACTTTTGTGATGCAGTTCAACAGCTCATTGCCTTCTTGATTTACTTTCATATTAGGAATCCACCATTACTTAAATGATTTGACTGAATAAATGAGTAGCAATGAACTGGCAAATACATTCTTGATATGTGGATGGCATGACTGTGGAAGTGTTCTACACTTGGAGACAAAACTGCATGCTAATGCTAGTTTCATGAACTGTAAATTGTTTCTGCCTACAGAAACTTAGTATTTAAAAGTATTAGCTTCAAAGTGACTGGTTAAAGAATGCTCACCCTTCCACAAAGCACATGAACCTAGCCCTGCAATGCCAGTTAAGAAAAGTCATTGCTGTCATTTGTTCTTTTAACATTGCAAGCATTGACTTCACGCTATTTCATTTTATTTGATAGGGATTTTGTAAAAGACCGTTCTACATGTCAGTTCAAACTTGACATTTTATCTTTGGAATGTTTCTCTGCTTATAAAGGGTTGAGTGAAATGTAACATTCAGTAAGCACAGTTTTCACTCTTACATTGAAGGACTGAACAGTAAAGCTGAAACTCTAGAAGTATTAGTAGTCAATTTGGTAGGAACTTTATCCTCAACTATTTCACACAGCTCCATATCAAACAGGCTGCCAGTAATCTTTTGTTTTCACAAAATAAGTAAAGGTCGCTTAATGGAAAGATAAATGTTATCACATGAAGTGATGAAATCCTACATTTCTAATCCAGCTTCCAATTTACCTAAACTCAAGTATTAAAACCACCTCATACCAAAAGAAGGTTATGACATATGCTAAAAAAAGCTCAAATAAACCTGTGTGAAATTAATGCAGGGCACAGATGCTAAATGCCAATTCTTTAATGCATCTAAGTGTCACAGGTGTTTTCAAATAAAAAGGACTTATACTTCCACACCCTTTTCAACAGGATTTGCAGGATCAAAAAATAAAAAAAAAACATGGCCTATGAAAACATGACTACTTTGCCCTTAAAAACTTGTCTGGATGGGTTAATGTTATTCATCCGTGCACTTTTTGCATGTACAGCAGTTCTGGAATGAATCACAAAATAATTTGGCAGGAACTCCATCTCAAATGTAGTCAATTCCTACTTATAATTTTAATGCTCCTTCCAGATACTAGAATGTTTTAATTGTCTTCTATTCCTATTATAACAAAACTCTTGAGTACAAAACCAAACCAGTTTACTTAGTGTTTCCAGATTACCACTATTTCCAAATGTACTTTTGTTTCTGAAGGTACTAGTCATCTTTTTAAAAACTGCATGTCATTCAATTAAGGTGCTAGATTGACGAGCTGAATCAATATTAAACCAACAAATATTCCATGATGGGTACTAGATTTTATTCTCCCTTCAGCCTTTTTTATATCATAAAGGTTAAATGCAGTGTTGTATTAAATCTTTGCAACTAATCTGAACGTGCATAAATCCACTGGATATGATTCTGTTGCTTTGTATAAAAGCGGAACCCAATGAATAAAAATAAGACTAAGGATTACAGCTTCTGGACATTTTTTAGCAGCCTCAGACCAGAGAAATAGTGTAGGACTACATCTTTATTGTTGCCTGTTTCATTTCTAGTTTGTCCCACTTAGGGGACTAGAAAGAGAATAGTAGTAGCCTCCTAGTCAAAGACACTACACAACTTGCAAATTAAAATACTCGAAGCACACTTCTATAAAATAGCTATAGTGGTTTCCAATTAGGGTCTGTTTTATAGGGTCCTCTACATTTCTGAGGGGAAGTAAAAATTAAAACCACATTACTTCAATACAGTAACAACTTATTCCTTCCTTTGGAATAATATTGCCAAAGATTAATGCAGTATATAAAAGTATTATACTTTTTCAAGCTACAAAACAATTTTGTACATTTAGCATACATAAAGGATTTTTTTAAAATAATCCTTAGTTTAGATAAAACAAAATGTTACTATGATCAAGAATACATTTTATCTGCTTGTATTATCATTTAAACATTTTAAAATCTAGTAAATGCATCTATTAATGTCAAACTTCTTGTTTTGCATGAACATTGTTTTATGTAACTCTTAGTTAACGTCATAAAAAAATGACATTACATCATCGGAAACCACTTTAAATTGGCATGTATACATATATACATAATGGATTTTTCCTTTTATATACGTCCCTGGATTTGTTAATCATCTCAGCCTGCACATCTTTTTTAAAAAAATGCATGGTTAGAGTAATCCACCATATTTCAGCTTCAAGGAGCACACTCTCCATTGACTGGACAAAATAAGATGTCATTCACAATCAACACTGCCAGCTTATGGGCACTTAAGTAAAAAGATCTTACTCTTCTGTGGTAAAACAAAGGCTACTCTAATTCTTGACAGCAAATATTGATAATATTCACTAGGGCTCATCTCCAAAGTGAACATGGATGGGTTTTCGAGAAAACGTCTCAAAAGTAAAATGTTCATAACTCAGCAGTGTGTAGGTGATGCATAAGAGCAACACATTCTACTGTATAGGGTTGTTCATTGACTGTGTCAATGTTCTGTTGTTTTTGTCAAGAAGTGAAACAGAATATCTCCTATAATTGTTTATATATCTATATATATTATATCTCTCCTATACTTTGTGACTTTCAGAGCTTTCCAGGCCATCAAAACTTCTATTAACCGGTGGAATGCATATATGTTTGCCTAATATCTTATTTTCTGTATAAAACTAACACGTCCACAGCACAACAAATATGGAAAGCAATAATATACATGATTCTGCTTTAATGTATGAAGTGTAAATTAATTCGCCCATCCAGCCTATCCAAAAACATTAAATATTAGAACAAATCCATAATCCTTTTTGCCCTAAATGTGTACTTACATTCCCTAACAGAGTTCGCTCCACCAAATACAATCAACATAAGAAGTATCATCAGGGAAAGTGAATCTTTAACATTTTTGACTAATAGAACTGTAAACTTACTTTAGAGTCTTCTGTACTTCTTTTCTGAGGATCTCTTTGCTGTCAGGGACATAAAAAGAAATGCAATATGTTCAACACAATCATGTAGATGCATATATCCGTAGAAAACTGGAGATTTTTAGAACAGACATTTCTTCCCTACTCAAAATAATTACACAAAAACCTACAGTTTAATTTACATTGTTCAATAACTGAGGTCAACAGATGCTACTCAGAAATCACATCAACCTAAGATTAAGAAATCTTAAGAATTTAAAAGTTTATAGTAACTCTGTAGTAATGAAAAGTTATGAGATACCCCTGGACAGTTACTTTATCATACAACAACCACCTCTCAGGTTTCAGTGTTCTGCCACTTGAGCTTGATCTACACACCTATCTGTGAAGTCAAATGAGCGCAGAAGTATAACACAAAAAGCCACAAATCCACATTGCACTGAAAACACAAAAAATTGAACCTCTAATGAAGGTAAAGGTAATTTTAAAAAAACCTATGGAAAGTCAGCATTGCTTGGTAGGCTCTTCTACATTATTCTGTGGTGGCATGGCACTTTTCTAAAAGCCAAAAAATAACTTGCCAGTGATAAATGAGCAGGTTCTCCCTTGCTCACTCTAATCTGTTATGTAATGGTCTTGGCTACTGTGAGCTATAATTACATTAAATCTGCTACTTGACAATGCCAATAATTATGTAAAATTAGCTCAACAAGAACAAATGTAGACAGCCAAGAAAATACAGATCCAGCCAATCAAAATGAGAAAGGTACGCTGCGTTAAAACGTGGTGGACGTAGCGCAATATACTGTACAACAACATACCGCATGTTTTTTTAAATTGGATAACAGTATCCAGAAGTACCTTGTAAAACCGCTAGGTGGAGCTAATAAAGCTTAACGTCTCATGTACAGCATTTGAGCTGTCGCCAGAAAACGCCCGGTTTCAAATCCCGGTAATTGCTGAGCGACAATTTAAGTTGTATATTGTTTAGACTTTTAATCATTTTAAACATTAAACATTAAAAAGTCTGTATATTTTATAAAAGCCAGATTGCTCAGTTCGACAAAAGAAAACCTTCCACCTTATTCATAAATGATTTAATTATGCATCAATATTTTATGCATCAAAGTCTTTAACTTATCAATTTACAGTGGGTTATGGTTTTAACGTGCTTGTTCTAACATTATTAAGCTTTTAATAATTAAAAGTTAATTACACTTTATAAAATTAAAAAAGTTATGATGTTTTATCCTTTTCTAAGAATACATACAGATGCAGCCATTCAAAATGGGTGAGGTATTTCGCGGCATACCCCGGTGGGCGTGTCGCGGTATCACGCGGTATCACGCATTTCACGTGTGTCACGTGACTAACTATCCGGCGTCGCCTTGTAAAACCGCCAGGGGGAGCTTAACCTCTCATGTACAGCATTTGAGCCTTTAATTTTGAACTGTGTATTACAGCATGTTAATCATCAGTCATTAAAATGTTGGTATATTTTATGAAAGCAAGATTGCTCAGTTGGACAAAAGTACACAACCTACCTTTATCAGAAATATTTATGCATCAAAGCCTTTACTGAAGATATTACTAATAGTATTAATAATGGATGACTTTGGACAAGCTGTATACTCAAAGTATAATTTCTTTAGCACATTTGTACAAGCACTTGGAATCTGTCCAAGCCATACTTTGTCAGGCATTTTGTTTTACTTCAACGGGCATAAAAACTTCCTTGCTTTTAACAGGGCGTTTCATAATTTCTAGCTACGAAAATGATTTAAAATGCGACACCTATCATTCAACTAGAGCTTAAAATATCACAAGGAAAAATACACACCGGTATTCCATTTCTCCCTAAACATTGTAAGCTTCGAAGTCTTTAACTAACGTGATACCGGAGTCAACAAGCATACTTTTAGAATTTGATTAAAAGGGAATATAATATGGAATCGCGTATCTAAAGAATTTAATAACGGTATGATTATATCCGTGTACTGCGGCAGGGCTGTGTAGGGCTGTTTCGCCTGCCTGATCATGCGAGCTGTCTTGTAGCCTACTGGTCTAGGTGCGTGACTACCAGCTGGCAGGTTGTGTGTTCGAATCCAGCTGGTGCTGGACTTTTCATTTTTATTTATTTATTTTTTAATCGCGTAACATAAACATATTAACGTATGCAAACTGTACTGTATACAGTATGTATATGTATATTTAATGTCTTAACTGTGCCCGTTTAAGTATTGAATATTCATATCTAATTTTACCACTGAAGGGAAATCTTAACATAAACATACAGTATATGGCTGGTCTCGGTACTTTAAAGAAAAAAAATACACACCGGTATTCCATTTCTCCCTAAACATTGTAAGCTTCGAAGTCTTTAACTAACGTGATACCGGAGTCAACAAGCATACTTTTAAAATTTGATTAAAAGGGAATATAATATGGAATCGCGTATCTCAAGAAATTAATAACGATATAATTATATTCATGTTGCAAAAGAACTGCAACGGACATAAAAACTCCCTTGCATGGTTTCATTACGACCAGAATCGGTCTTGAGATATTTTTAACTTGATTTACAGTATTTGAGAGGTATGTCTTAACACCGATACTACAGTGCTTAAGTACTGCTCACGTATATGTTTCTAGGTTTATATTATGCATTTCATACGGTCAAATTACTTTTGAGCAACTAATAAGAAGTGCGAAACGGTATGCGTTTTACTTTTGTTTTGTGCTGGGACCCGTGGATTGATTAGAGATATCAAGTACATACAAGTCATTTTTTAAATGTTGTAGTTCGTCTTGAAAAAATGTTACGAGTACATCATCTATCAACAATTACACAGGTTCTGTTTCCATATTGCGGATTTTGGTTACGTAATATTATTTTCTAGATTTCACGTTGTGAATATGATGGGATGTCTGATGGGATGTTTCTAAAAATCCATCCACTGTAAAACGTCTTCTCTAGTTGTCCTGCATATGTATTCGCTAATGAAGCTGTGTGTTTTGAGCCTGGATCTCTACATTTCTGTATGAACCAGCTTAGAGGGCTAAAGACAGCTTGTGTTTAAATTGAGTGTAAGGCAATTTATGCTTCTAAAGTCATGGTCAGCATTTATTTTTGTACTGTGCTGTAAACTTGTTCTGTGCCAAGTCACATTATTTTATAGCGTTTTTATAGCGTTATCAAATACGGTGTTACTGTAGTTTACTGAGTCCCATGTCACATGGTCTGTGATTGAAACCTGTAAAACCGGTTTAATTCGTCACAGCCAGCACTCTTCAGGTGTGAGGGTCTTCTGCTCAGAATGAAACGCTAAAATGTTTGTGTATATTCTAATGGTAGTGGGGGCGGGGTGTGTGGGAACAGGTTTGGTTGAAATTGCATTGGAGATCTATGTTCTTCACACCTGAAACATTTTCTCTGAAAGCATTTTCTTCGCAGTTTAACCGATCTTGTTACAGCATGTTACAGTTTACTATTATTAACCATATTAATTTTAAGTGCTTAATGTAAAATCTTGTAAAAATATATTTTCATTGTTCAAATATACATTAAGTCTGACTATCATATAATTAGTTAAATACAAAACTAAAGAAAAAATAGGGTTAAATATAATTCAAAATATTTTGCTAACAATGTTAACGGTTTATGAATAATAAAATGTATTAACTAAGGAGTAGGATGGCACAGTTGTTAGTATGTTTTTTGTTTTGTTTCTTTTTCATAAATACAACAGTAGTACCTGATGTCTCAGTGGCTTTCAAAATTAAATTATGCATGCAAACCTGTGAACTAGAAAGATAACTAAGATATCCATCCATTATATTCCATAATATCCATGAAATATATGGCGCTGAAATACAGTATGTGTGACGCATAAAAGACACCAAGGGATTGGGTGAGCTCCCATCACAAAAAAAAAAACTGCGAACCTGCACTACAGCGACCATAGTACAGTATGGAGACCAAGGCGTTTTACGGGAAGAGACGGGGTGCTTCTGCCGCCCCAGCTTCCAAAGAGCGAAGGGTAAGCAAATACAGCAGACTTCATCTGAAATACGCGATTACAGCGCATATTACAAGGTATTATTGCCGTTTTGAATTTTAAATTCAATTATAATTATTTCTTCGTAGCCTGTTCTTCAAGAAAACACCGCACGGGCGAAACGATCTACTACCAGGACAGTAAAAAAGAAAGCGGTAAGACGGAAAAAAAGAAAAGTTTATTTTGACTTCTGTTCCGCGACTGATGAATACTACTGTGTGACTATTTCTTACATGAATTATGTTATTTTGCCACAGGCCGTGGGTCTCTGCTCTCGGCCACTGGCCAGGGTGCCAACCTGTAGAAGCAGCACCTGTATGGAGACATTTCGGCAGCAGCGGGAGCATTACGATCCATTACTGGGGAGGATTGGGAGGCTAGAGTTCCAGCAGTCAAACAGTTGAGCAGCTGTCTCCCGAAAAGTGCCTCTCCCCGCAACGCAGGCTGCAATGCCTTGCGGAAGCTCTGCCCCCCGCAGAGCACACACCGCCTCAGGACACTCCATCCCGGCCTCTCAGTTCACCACCGCGCAGGAATCTGTTGATGCTGTCCCCGCCGGCTATCTCCCCCCAGGAAGCACAGCGGAATTCACAGATGCCAGTGGGACGAATAATTCTCCCAGATGTCCAACTGCTACCCATCACCCAGGAGATGGAGGGGGGGTTGTACTTGCAGTGCATCGGCATAGACGGGAAAGCAAGAGCCGACCGCTACGCCGCCCTCGTGTTTCGAAATCTTGTGACTTTTGAAATTTACTGGGGGTGGACCACGTCTGTAAATTTCGATGGGTCCAGAGGCAAAAGTGCCTTGCCTTGCAATCTCCGGGAAACCATTAGTACGATGGTGAATCGGAGATTCTCAACCCGTGCTGCGTACGACTGGAAAAGAATTCGTGATCGGATCAACGAAATGCTTCGTAGGAGGAGGCGGTCTTTTCCTCTTGTCTAACAGTCTGTCCACAAACAAAACATTCCTGTTAGACAAGAGGAATTGAAAAAAAACAATTTTGTCAATGAAAACCGGTGTGTGTGTCTCTCCCTGCTGGATGTCCCTCTCACAAACTGCTGAATGAATAAAATAATTTTATTGAAAACGAGTTTGCGATTGTCTGGTCTTTAAATTCTTGAGATACGTGAGTCCACATTATATTCCCTTTTAATCAAATTCTAAAAGTATGCTTGTTGACTCCGGTATCGCGTTAGTTAAAGACTTCGATGCTTAAAATGTTTAGGGAGAAATGGAATACTGGTGTGTATGTTTTCTTTAAAGTACCGAGACCAGCCATATACTGTATGTTTAAGTTCCAAAATTAATATCGTTTATGGGCTTCACACGCGTTGCAGTATGCTCAGGCACTAAGTAAAAGGAGATGCTTCGTATTGCTTGACTAATTTTAAAAACTAAGTTATAAATGCAGACGCTCCCTCGATGCGCTGCTCTGGTGCGTCGGCTCCTACACAGTGCCTGTCTGCCGTAAGCGTTACAATATACTAAATACTAAATACTAAAGCCAATACTGGCTCAATGGGCTTTGACGTGCTAATGCGTTGGTTTAACAGTCCGGGTGTGGCAGGCTTCCAATGTCAACTCGACTCGATTGGAAGACAATGAACGTATTTTAGCCCTAAATGAATTAATAGCAAACATGGTTTACATAAAATACATTTTTCCAAGAAAGTTTATAATAATACGATCTATAGTTGAAATCTGAGCCTACTTTAAAAATAAAGGAAAAGCATTTTCAGAGAGCAATCACGCTGTGTTTATGTAGAAAAAGTGATTAGGTTTATGAGCAATCTAATTACCTATTCGCTTAAAACGCTATATAAAATAAAGTTTATTTAGAGATGAATGATCAGTGTCGCAGTTTAAATAATGTGAGTCAGGAAACTAACACAGCGCCACCGGATTTAATAACGCAATAAAAACGCTATAAAATAATGTGACACAGTACAGCACAGTACAATAATACTGACCATGACTTTAGAAGCATAAATTACCTTACACTCAATTTAAACACAGGCTGTCTTTCTGTATGAACCTCTAAGCTGGTTCATACAGAAAATGTAGAAATGCATTAGCCTGATTATGATTAAAAAACACATAATTAAACACGCGTTTGCGATTTAAATCAGAACACGATTTAAATCAATATAAATGTTTATATTGTAACGCATACTGTCCAGCCTCCATTTCTCTATAAAAATTTACTGTTGCACACACACACACAATAGAAGCAGGAACCGCTGTCAGAAGGGAAGATATGTTCAAAATATCGCAAATATCGATCATGTTGCGATATTTTGAAATATAAAGGTCAATTGATTGTCCATAATATCGCTTACCTATTTTTTCGAAGAAATGTTTGTTAAAATAAAAGTCCAGCACCAGCTGGATTTGAACACACAACCTGCCAGTTGGTAGTCACGCACCTAGACCAGTAGGCTACAAGACAGCTCGCATGATCAGGCAGGCGAAACAGCCCTACACAGCCCTGCCGCAGTACACGGATATAATCATACCGTTATTAAATTCTTTAGATACGCGATTCCATATTATATTCCCTTTTAATCAAATTCTAAAAGTATGCTTGTTGACTCCGGTATCACGTTAGTTAAAGACTTCGAAGCTTACAATGTTTAGGGAGAAATGGAATACTGGTGTGTATTTTTTTCTTTAAAGTACCAAGACCAGCTATATACTGTATGTTTACGTTCCAAAATTAATATCGTTTATGGCCTTCACACGCATTACAGTATGCTCCTATTCTTTTTATGCTCAGCTACTAAGATTTCCCTTCAGTGGTAAAATTCAATATCTACAACGGGCACAGTAAAGACGTTTACAGTAAGTCTTTCTACGACAGACCAACGGACCACGAGTGCCCCTGTCGGTCAACCAATCACGCACCGCAGTACCCCGTGTCATCATACCTGCGGTACGTGTCTGTACCGCTCACTTTGAATGGCTGCATCTGTACTGTAGTAAGAACACCACTTGCTGTTATTGTGAAAATATAAATGTTGTTGTGATTTAACATCACTTGATAGCATTACTTTCGGTTTGTTCCTTATATAGCCAAAAACATATAGTCCACTATTATAGCTTATTGTGAACATGATGCGTCTCTTTCAGGTTTACATCCGAATTGAGAAAATCTATATTTTGTTTTAATCCAAAGTTCAGCAGCCAGTAATCAGCCAACAATTTAACTTGGAATGAAAAAAAAATTAAACTGTACTATACAGTGCACCGCCTGGGATTGAACCCAGTCCGACAGCATCATTCAACAGGAAACCAGCTGGCTGAGCTAAAGGAGACCTCAGCCCAGGCGCCTGATTTGCTCTGGGAGGTCGTTTCTGGCAAAATTGGCTCCGGAGTGTGTATCTGGATGAATTATTATATGTGATGGTTTTGAGTTTAAGGATTTCTTCATGGAAATCTTTAAGTTAAACAGGGGAGGGGGGAATGGTTATTTTTTTTTACCACTGCCAGTAATCGGAAAGCAGCCTACCAACACAATCAGCAAACGATTTTTTTTAAAAACGAAATAAAAAATAAGATACGATGACGTGTCCCTGCCTAACACTGCATGACTTTAAAAGCTGTAAAAAACTGGTTTAGTTAAAAAACCAATCGTGTCTGTATTTATCACTTAGTTTTTAAAATTAAACAACGTAAATTGTTATCTTGGTCTTCTAAGTCCCTTAATTAACTTTAATAAGCTTTTTCAACATTTACATTTATTTTTCATAAAATTGTTAAACAAAGCAGGAGCGTATTGTCCTTCCTAATGGCATCACACATGGAAAGATTAGATTGTAATCGTTTTTATTTTAAATAAATTTTAGCAAAATGTCATCTGTAAAAAAAAAAGTTGTATTTAATGCCAATTGATAGTTATATTAATATAGAATCGTGTAACTAAAATATCACAGGTGGACATTTCGGAAACATTTTGACACGTTTCTTTTGAAAAAACTTTTATTCTTGTAGTGGTAATGGACAAAGCTCTGCACCCAATGGTTCAAAGCGCGATCAGAGTATTACGGTCGGTTTGTTTCTTATATAGTGAATACATAAAAATAGTCCACTATTATAGCTTGTTGGCTCTGGCGTGAATTTGTGTATCTGAATAAATCAAGTGATGGTTTTATGAATAAGGATTTCTTCGCGAAATTCTTTAAGTTAAACAAAGGAGGGAAGAAGGGTTTTTACAATTGGCACTCCCAAGATTCTGACCGATTTGATTATCCTCATTTAGCTGAAACAGATAAAGAAATCATGCATTAGTTGCATGTATAGGAAGACACTATTTTATTAACGGACACTCTGACCCAAACCTGTGTCATACAGTGATATAGACGTGGGTAATGTCATCCCCATTAAACAATGTGCTTATCGTGCTAATTCTGCTAAACTAGAAGCATTGCAGAAGGTGATAAACTGTACATTATTTACTGGAGCACAGCTGAGTTCAAAGAAGGAAGTTTGTGAAGCCCCCATATTTATTGGTACCAAATATTGATGAAACGTCACAGTTCTGTACAGATTACAGAAAAGTGAATGCTGAAACACCACCTGACAACGTATGTACTGTTTAACCATAGTCAAGGACCGATGTGCTGTTCCCTTTTGTAACAGGGTTACTCCCTGGAAATTAGACACAAGAAGAGTATTATTGGACAATGTGTGGCTCTGGCAGAATTTATCTGTATACTGAAAAGTTATATAGGAGAAATGTTGTATATTGCCTCTTTTTACACTTGTAAGAACATTCCAATGCCAATATGACATGGAAGATGTTATTAATAACCTTTTAAATCTAAAGCTGTTAACTACTTCACACCTGCATATCAAGATCACTGGAGCTCTCCTTGACAGCTGACACTCCTCCATACGCTTAAGTGAAAAATTAATAAAAATGCCAATGTAAACATCATATTTACAGTTTGTAGAAAATAAAAATGGTTGTAAAGTTCTAAAGCGTGCTCGGTCAAGAACAAGAATTCACGTAGAGAGCTGTGTCAACATGCGTAGGCTGCAAAAGATCAGCTAAAGAGGGAAGAAAACGCTGTCAGAGAAAACAATGTTTCAGTTGTAAAGAATACAGAGCCCCCATTCAATTGCATCCTAACCTTTCCCCACACACCCTGCCCCCGCAGCGATTGGAATATACACAAACAAAGCACTGAAAGCTTTACAGTAGATGGTCAGGTGTTTCGCAGACGTAGGGATAGTACGTAATTCTGTTTTTTTTTTTACAAGATGTGGAAGAGGTGCAACAAATTATAACATTGCGAATTTTAATATTATTGAATACTAATAGTTTATGCTAACATCTGACTTTATTTAGATGTAAATAAAACATTGAACTAAGCATGACATTCAGATAAAACAATCAAGAACAGACTGTGGTATTTGTATAGATGAAACTTTTCTAAACGTTTAATAAAAAATAGAAGCTGTTGAATGGTCTTTACAGTTAGTGGACCGTGTGGTATTTTTTTCAGCAACCCACTGACCAGCTTAACACATGATTTTATTTCTGTACTGAATGTGTGTTTTGTTAACAAAATTAAAGTGTTTAAAATGTTTAAGTATAAAGAACTTACAGCTTGGACAAAGATTTTAAGCTGATTGTGCAGAAGAAAAAACACCCGTTTTTCGTGCATAAGTGTTTTTAACCCGTTTATATATATATAGTCTTTTCATGTAGATTTAAGGTCCTTCTTTCAGTTAGATGGCATGATTAGCATGAAACAACTCGGGGTTATTGTTATGATTTCTCTATTATTGAATCCCTCAACACGTTCACTTGTGATTATTTTGGAAATATTTTGATGTTCCTTTTAACCACATTGCTGCCAATACTGTTGCAATAGACAACTAAATGCTCAGAATTTTTAATGTTGGGCGCTCTGAACTAGTTAAAATTTGATGCAGTACAAATAAATGTATTTTCCACAAGCTATACTGTAGTGGCTTTAAAACTATCCAACATCTCGCTGTATGTATGTGGCACATCTTTCTTCCAAGTTTTAAAACTACAGTATGAAAAAACGAGTGTAAAAGAAAAACAGGACATTTGATTGCTGGTTGCCTTATGTTAAAGGGCAACAATGACTCAGAGCATGCAACTGAAAATTCATTCCCATCCTCCAGAACTGCCTATTCTACATGACAAACACAGTGGGGTGGAACACCTAGCCTAGCCTTTGTGAGAAGTACGGAGCTCATTACATAAAGTAACTGCAATGGAATATACTAATGGGTAAAGGTTAATTCCAAGCAGGAAAGAAAAGACTCAACGTGTCTCCTCTATAACTTCTCAGCTTATAGACCGTCCAA
The DNA here is from genome assembly GCF_059453375.1 of Lepisosteus platostomus. Classification (NCBI taxonomy): domain Eukaryota; kingdom Metazoa; phylum Chordata; class Actinopteri; order Semionotiformes; family Lepisosteidae; genus Lepisosteus; species Lepisosteus platostomus. Next base: position 52,647,082 of record NC_142611.1, read on the forward strand.
GGTAATTTATTATTAATATCTTCCGCATCGCATTAAAATTGGAACGTTTTTTACAAATGTAAATCCACCTATTTTCTAACCGCTTTATCCAGAACAGGTAACAGTTCACCATTTTGACAGACTTCAGAATGCTTCGCCTGATGCTTAAAAATGTAAGAATGTATACTGTAGTAAGAGCACAGAACATCTTTCCGCCTGTGAAAAGATTTGCATATGTAGTTTATTCTTGTAACAGGAAAATATAGAGGGGGTTTCAGAAATTAAACAGAGGTCTGGAACACCTGGTCTCAAAAATGGACATTTAACAAATTGAAGGATGTGAAAATGGTGACAAATCACCCCAAACAAAATACAATTTTAAAATACAAGCAGTTTGAAATCATTAGTTAATAAATCACTTAACTTCAAACATGTTGTGATACATAAAAAACCCAAAAAATTAATATAGCGTCCATAATATTAACTATTTTAGTTTTTCAAAGAAATGTATTTTTTAAAAGAAAACTCAAGCCAGGAGCTGGGCTTGAACCCCCGAACTCCAGCATGCGAATCACACGCCAAAGCCATTACACCAACACACCACTTGACAACTTATGCTATGGCTGAAAAGGGCAGGTAAAATGTGTCCAAGTAATCACGGGTGAATGAGTCAAATTGATGCAGACGTTTAGAAAGAAAGTGGATATATGAAAATATCATTAATTTATTTAGATATGCGATTCCATATACAGATGCAGCCATTCAAAATGGGTGAGGTATTTCGCGGCATACCGCGACACGCCCACCGGGGTATCACGCGGTATCACGTGTGTCACGTGACTAACTATCCGGCGTCGCCTTGTAAAACCGCCAGGGGGAGCTTAACCTCTCATGTACAGCATTCGAGCCTTTAATTTTGAACTGTGTATTACAGCATGTTAATCATCAGTCATTCAAATGTTGGTATATTTTATGAAAGCAAGATTGCTCAGTTGGACAAAAGTACACAACCTACCTTTATCAGAAATATTTATGCATCAAAGCCTTTACTGAAGATATTACTAATAGTATTAATAATGGATGACTTTGGACAAGCTGTATACTCAAAGTATAATTTCTTTAGCACATTTGTACAAGCACTTGGAATCTGTCCAAGCCATACTTTGTCAGGCATTTTGTTTTACTTCAACGGGCATAAAAACTTCCTTGCTTTTAACAGGGCGTTTCATAATTTCTAACTACGAAAATGATTTAAAATGCGACACCTATCATGAAAAGAAAAAAATACACACCAGTATTCCATTTCTCCCTAAACATTGTAAGCTTCGAAGTCTTTAACTAACGTGATACTGGAGTCAACAAGCATACTTTTAGAATTTGATTAAAAGGGAATATAATATGGAATCGCGTATCTCAAGAATTTAATAACAGTATGATTATATCCGTGTACTGCGGCAGGGCTGTGTAGGGCTGTTTCGCCTGCCTGCTTATGCGAGCTGTCCTGTAGCCTACTGGTCTAGGTGCGTGACTACCAACTGGCAGGTTGTGTGTTCGAATCCAGCTGGTGCTGGACCTTTCAGTTTTATTTATTTTTTAATCGCGTAACATAAACATATTACCGTATGCAAACTGTACTGTATACAATATGTATATTTAATGTCTTAACTGTGCCCGTTTAAGTATTGAATATTCATATCTAATTTTACCACTGAAGGGAAATCTTAACATAAACATACAGTATATGGCTGGTCTCGGTACTTTAAAGAACAAAATACACACCAGTATTCCATTTCTCCCTAAACATTGTAAGCTTCGAATGAAACCACTAAATAAAGACATAAATATAGAAATCTTAAGATTTGTTTTATTTAATGTTGGTAGCAGGATGAACTGTCAGAGTGTATATTTTGTCGCAAAGTTGCTACAAGATGTTAACAGTGAAAAAGGTATTTAGAAATGAGTTATTTCAAGATGAAAAAGAAAACATACACGAAACATGGTTTCATTACGACCAGAATCGGTCTTGAGATATTTTTAACTTGATTTACAGTATTTGAGAGGTATGTCTTAACACCGATACTACAGTGCTTAAATACTGCTCACGTATATGTTTCTAGGTTTATATTATGCATTTCATACGGTCAAATTACTTTTGAGCAACTAATAAGAAGCGCGAAACGGTATGCGTTTTAGTTTCGTTTTGTGCTGGAACCCGTGGATTGATTAGAGATATCAAGTACATACAAGTCATTTTTTAAATGTTGTAGTTCGTCTTGAAAAAATGTTACGAGTACATCATCTATCAACAATTACACAGGTTCTGTTTCCATATTGCGGATTTTGGTTAGGTACAGTATTATCAAATCCAGTGGCGCTGTGTGTTACTTTACTCATGTCCCATGTCACATGGTCTGTGATTGAAACCTGTAAAACGGGTTTAATTCGTCACAGCCAGCACTCTTCAGGTGTGAGGGTCTTCTGCTCAGAATGAAACGCTAAAATGTTTGTGTATATTCTAATGGTAGTGGGGGCAGGGTGTGTGGGAACAAGTTTGTTCTTCACACCTGAAACATTTTCTCTGAAAGGATTTTCTTCGCAGTTTAACCGATCTTGTTACAGCATGTTACAGTTTACTATTATTAACCATATTAATTTTAAGTGCTTAATGTAAAATCTTGTAAAAATATATTTTCATTGTTCAAATATACATTAAGTCTGACTATCATATAATAAGTTAAATACAAAACTAAAGAAAAAATAGGGTTAAATATAATTCAAAATATTTTGCTAACAATGTTAACTGTTTATGAATAATAAAATGTATTAACTAAGGAGTAGGATGGCACAGTTGTTAGTATGTTTTTTGTTTTGTTTCTTTTTCATAAATACAACAGTAGTACCTGATGTCTCAGTGGCTTTCAAAATTAAATTATGCATGGAAACCTGTGAACTAGAAAGATAACTAAGATTTTAATACTAATTAAATGACCGTGGGCACTTTCCACCCCCTCTACATTCTCAGAGTAGAACAGACTAACCTTCTAATGAAAGACGGTCCACCCCCCACGGACAGGAAAAGTCTTTCTTTAAACTACCAATACCAGCCATATACAGTCTGTAACGTAGGGATTTCTATATGTCTTTAATTAGTGTTTACATCAGTGACAAAGGCTAAACTTTTAGCTTCAGTAACGTGTACATATCTCCCCTTTTTATAAAACGACTTGGTTGAAAACTGTTCCAGAGCCACTGTTGTTTCATCAGTGAAAAGTACATCATGAAATGCCTCTCCCTGTTCAATCCACTGGAAAAAAGAAAAGGAGCATAAAGCTTCTGATGGTCATAAACGATATTCATTTAGGAGCAGAATCAGAGGTATGTTTTTAACTGCACTGCATTGGAGAGAATACCATAGTGTGTTTTTTTTTTTACTCCCTGGCGGAAACTGGCTTCCAGAAGAATCAGTATGGCTCAGAGATTAAATAAAACTTCACAGACATCAACGAAGAGCATAACGCGTGTACTGTGTACACTGCAAGTACAACCCAACTCTCTGCAGGAGTGCTGGCTGTGACGAATTGAACTGGTTTCACGGGTATTTTCAAAGTAGGAGGCGAGATTTCCAGCGAAAGACACCCCCCCCCCCCTCAAAAACCCAGTAAATACAGTACTTACTAGTTAAAGGCTAGGCTCCCGACTACGGCGAAAGGAACCCTTCTTTCATTAGAAGACAATGAACATATTTTAGCCCTGAATGAATTAATAGCAAACATGGTTTACATAAAAGACATTTTTCCAAGAAAGTTTAGCCTTTGTCACTAATGAAACCACTAAATAAAGACATAAATAGAAAAATCTTAAGATTTTTAAAATACATGACTTTGCTAAAATTTATTTGAAAATAAAAACAATTACAACCGCCAGGGGAGAGAGAGAACAGGGGAGGGATGTTATGGAAATTAGGTATGTTTGGGAATGTGTAGTTACATGTTCTGGCTGTTTGTGAATTATCGTTGTTGAGTATGGAGTGTTGAGGTATTGATTTTGTGTAATGCTTTATGTTGAAAATTGAGGTGGATTTTGTTTATGATAAACAGGATAAATTGGGATGGGAGGAAGGTTTGGTTTTGCATAAGGGGCGGGATTATGATAATTGGAGGACTTTGCGAGTGTAAAATGGTTTGATTATTTGATTTTGTATTGTGGTTGTTATCTATGTTTTTGGTTGGTATTATGTTTATATGGTTGTTTTTGTTGGTTGGTTGTTATTATGGTTATTAATAATACGATCTATAGTTGAAATCTGAGCCTAAATAAAAAGAAAAAGCAAGTGATTAGGTTTATGAGCAATCTAATTATTTATTCGTTTAAAAAGCTATATAAAATAAAGTTTATTATTAATTTGCTGGACAGAGCGGTGAACATTATTATGCATAAGACAAAGATAACGATCCTGATCAGTTTAGAAATCTGTGTACGCTGTAAGGTTTTTACTTCTTAAACTTTTAAAATACACGTTTTGAATAGAAAGAAATCCTCTTCCTGGTATAGCAAACCAGCACGTCTTTTTTCTCCAATCAGAGGGGTGTCAGATGGTGTCAGCCAATCACCATTCTGCGTTGGGTAGCAACGGGTGACTGTTCTCAGGCGGAAGATGTAAACAGCTTAATGTTCGTGTTAAATAATTTTTTTTAAATTAAAATTCATTCTATACAGCAATCGCATATTTGGGTACCGTTTCATAAAACTTTCATGCTTAAAATGTTTAGGGAGAAATGGAAGACTGGTGTGTATTTTTTCTTTAAACTACCAAGACCAGCCATACACAGTACAGTTTACATACATACAGTAATGTTTATGTTCCTAAATTAATATCGTTTATGACCTTCAGATGCGTTATGCTCCTCTTCTTTTTATGCTCAGCTACTAAAATTTCCCTTTAGTGGTAAAATCCATATAAATATTCAAAACTAAGCGGATTAAAATGTGCACAGTAAAGACATTAAATGATTAAATCTTTGCACTACCAACCAATGCACCACGAGTGCCCCTGTCGGTCATTTTGGCCAGCCAATCACTAGCCCTGCGGTACCCTCCGGTGCCCCGCGGTGGCTTGTGGGTAGGTTACCGTACCGCGGGTTTTTACCGCGCATTTTGAATGGCTGCATCTGTAATATTCCTATTTATCAAATTTGAAAAGAATGCTTTTTTTACTGCGATAACGAGTACAAGTATTAATAGAAAAGGTTAAAACATCATAACCTTTTATGAAGTATATAAACTTAATATAGTCAGAAGGAGCTTTTCCAGAATAACCACAGTAAATCCACAGGATTTTACTGCACATTTTGAATGGCTGCATCTGTATATGCTTTGCTCACAGGGTGTTCCTTCAGGTGGAAGACTCCCAAACTCTTATGTTAGGAATCAGGGCCTTACACTCACAGGCAGACTGTGTACCAGAATGACAACCAGTTCTAGCACATCTGAATGGACTCACCCCTCCTGCCTTCAGCAGCTTTCTCCGGAACTCCTCAGTGGGGTTGTTGAAGGTGAGCTTTTCACAGCGGAGGTGGTTCACCGGGGGGTGACCCTCGAGGTGCAAAAATAAGTCGTAGTCAAAACGGACTTTCTTGGGCTCTTCCTGTTCAAAAGAAGCGCAGGAAAATGCATACGTGTACAACAGTGAGGAATATGGCCAAAAAATAAAAATAATAATCCCCCTTCCACACCCAAAGAAAAACAATAGAAAATGAACCAGATACAAGTTGATTCCTGGCAAAAAATGAAAACATTGTCGTATTATATATCCTCCAGATATATTTTACTCATGCGGACAACACAAACAGAAAGCCAAGTTGAAAGCTAACTAATGATGTTTGGTGAGATGAAGATCAACTATCCAGTGGAGCTGACTGCAGCCCCACTAAAGACAGAATCTGCCACACGTCCACAGCGCTCATATGTCAAGGACAACCAACTGAACTTTCTTAATTTGAAAAAACGTGTCAAGCCTACCACATTCCAAAACAGTCTTCTTCTGGAGGGATGACCCACTCAAAATCATAGTTGTGCAAATAAATGAAATGATGAAAGTACTGCAAGAAAGTTGTTTGGCAGATTGATAGCCAAAACGTTCCAGTAGCCACAATTACACTCTGTTCCACTTCTCCGCAGGTTCATCCTCTACTGTACAGGTACTGCAGAGATGCACCTCAAGTTGCTTGTGGACATTTTCTGCTGCAGTTGCTGCCAACTCGTGGCATACAGGTTGCACATCCTACTTCCTGCCAGTTATCCATGGTACGCCTGAATGGCCTGTTGGTCTCTCAAGATGGAATATTACTTGGCAGAAGAATATTTCATGTCTTTAGAGGTTTCCTGTTTACTTCTATAGGTATCCCCTTATATAGTTATGCATCCCCTTTCAAAGTATATCCATTTGTGTTAAAACTCCTGTGTATGGAAAATAACAGGTCCTCAGCTTGAGACACCCGCTCACCAGAGCCTATTCAGAGCACAGTTAGGTGCTAAACATGGGGCTAGAATAGTCATCTTTCTTTTAAATCTAAAGGTTCTTCTTTGGAAAAAAAATGTATTAAATGTTTTTGTATACATATATCCACATCTCTTACACAGTCAGTTGTGGAGTCTTGAGAATTGGAGAGCTCCAAGACACTGCACTCAAATAGCTCATTATAACATGGTGCTAACAGAGATGTTGTAATATCAGCATTTTTTACTTATAACTGACATGAGGGAGTCATTGGGTTATTTTCTCTAGTATACTCTCCACCAGATAATTTTAATGACTTTTATATAAAAATACCTGACCAGGAACAATAAAATAAGCTCCGTTCTCCACAAGCCTTATAAATCTACCTATCCACGCAAGTGCAGGTGTCCACACACTGTCAGTCACAAATGCTGAAAAAGTGAACATAAGGCCAAAGCAACATTTTGCTTTGAAAAAAAGTAAAAATTAATCCAGAGAGATAACATTCACTTCACTTACTCTCAATGTCAACACCGAAATGATAACCAGGATGCCCTTTTCTTCCACGTTTCAGCCAGCTAATGGATTTTCTTTCAGAGTTGTTTTATGCTAGAACATTTTATCAGTACCATGCACTTTTGAAGATGAAGAAAACTAAGCACTCAACTAGCACTCTAAGAGTCATGCATGTAGTTAAGGCAGTTACCGAAATATACAACCCTTGATTAACAAGAGGATGCAAAGAGGAAAAATACATTCATCATCAGGATGCCACTTAGTCCTGGTAAGGATCACAACAACCCAAAATCTAGCTGGGAAGAACAGGGCACAAAGCAAGACTACAGCCTTAATAGAATGTGAATCCATCAGAGGCCACACACACATGGACAATTTAAAACCACCTATTAACCCACCTCTCATGTCTTTGGAAGGTGGGAAGAAAAGGGAGCCCTGGCAAAAATCCACACATACAGGAGGAGAAATGTGCATCTCTAAATAGATGGAGCCACTAGACTGGAATCCAACTCAGGACCAAATGTTGTTCAGCAACTCAAAGAAAAAAACAGCACTTAAAAATGTGATACAGCATAAAATATAAACCCTATTATATTGGGGATTTTAGTGTAGGAGGACAACAGTTTCTTCACTTTTGCAAATAAAAATAAAAACTTTGCATGCTTAAAACAGCTAATTAATCAATCGTCTACACAGCAGTGCTGCAACTTAACAAGCTCCTGTGACAAAGTCGAATACGAATATCATCGTTCACCACATTACAAAATCAGTCCTGTATCAAGCAAAACAAATGTCCCACATTAGCCACTACTGACAAAGTTGTTCCGGCAGCGGTAGATCTCAAGGATAAAACCAAGAAAAACACTACAGCTGCTAGTGAGAATAACTCATCTGCAGGTAGTCGTGTTTTCTGAAGTCCCAATTAAAGCAGGATGGAAACATCCCATGACTACACCTCAATCTTGCACCTGCCTACCTTCACAATGGCATTAGAAATTTAGAAGGCTGAAACTAATTCGTTCCAATTATGTCTCACATTTGAGCCCAAATAACTTAGGATCGGCTTCTCCACACCGCTTCTCCACTTACATTAAAAAGGTTACAAACAAGAGGAGACCATTTAGGCCATCTAGCTCCTTTTGCAGTTAATTGATCCAAGGATCTTATCTGGTCATTTCTTTAAAAAAAGCCAGAGTATCGGCTTCAACCACACAGCTGAGTAGCTTCTTCTGGACCCCCACAACCATTTGGGAAGATTGTTCAAAATGTTATTTCAAAAGATGAAAAATAAAATTTGTTTAATAAAAACAGTCAAGTTAATAGAAAGAATCCTTTAACTGAATGACTGGAAGTTGCAGGATTGTAAGCCGAGTGTTTAACAACAAGCAGGGTTGTGTAAACATGAGTTATTTGTAATGCAGCGACTGACTGAAAAGTTAATTTGGCTTTGCAATTCCATTTGCCTTGGATTAACTGCATTACTATATTCTGGGTTAATTACCATGAGGCAGCAATGTAAATTAGTACTTACTTGCTGTAGTCTAAGAACTGTTAAGAGTATAATTTCAAATTCCAGATACATGGCTGGACTCAAAATTGCTCCAGGAAAATGTCCAGTTGTATAAATGGGTACACTATAAGCAATTTCTGAATAGAGCAGACAAATTAATAACAGCCTGCTAATTGCAGGACTGAACATCTTGATTTACAAATTCTGTATTTTATCACAGAAAAAAGAGCCCTTGCTTTAGAGTAAAACAACTCTTAGGTATGATTCACATTTTTTGAATTTTCACACACGGCATCATAGTATTTTCCCGTTTGTGTGAATGCTGTACTTTGATAATTTTGGTAGACTGGTAAATTTGTCATATTTCTTTCATCAGTTCAGAAAGTCCAGCTTCTGTAAGAAACTAAAATAAACATGGGTATTCGGCTTAAAAATGTGATTCTAACTAGATATGACTCAGATATGTAAACTGCATAATGTTAGCAGAACAAAGTCAGTTTTAAAAATCTTAAGATTCAAAATGTTTATATTCCAGAATTATCAAAAGCTTATTGTTCCATTACTGCTTCCTCTTAAATCTGCTTTATCTATCACTTAAGCCTGTTCAAATATTGAATAAAATATATTTTCATTGAGTAAAAGTACAATTGTGATTTTACCGTTTATAAGCTGTTCATATTTACACTCAGTACTATCAATTCAAAAGTATACAAATTTTAAACCATCCAGCTATTTAGTTTGGAGGACGAGCCTGATTTACACAGTATCTGAGTGTCTTCTTTTTAATAATGATTTGATTTAATGATTGAGTTTATTTGCAACAGCAAAAAAATTTAATTATGAAAGAAAAGTAGAAAATATGATTTACTTTTCCTTGTGTTGCTTTAAATGTGTGCTGCATGCTGTGTTTATAACCAGTATAAAAATACTTTCAAAGCATTATGAGTGCAAGCGTTAAAGAAAAGGGGTAAACTGTCTGAATAATTTTCCTTGGCACTGTAAATGATGCATGTAGGAAGGTGTATAACTGAAATGGTTGCCCATGTGGGTGGAACCATTTGGGAACCATTTGGGAACCATTGGGTTATTTTACTCACTTTAATCATGTAAAATCGACTCACCAGTGCAGTATCAGGCACAGAAACCAGTTTCAATATGGCATGTTAAAAAGTCAGTAAAGCCTTTTAAATCAGCAGGATTGCTGCAGCAATTGGTCCAAAAACGTGATTTGATCATCTCAGTCATAATAATAGAGTGACAGCCCATGCCCAAACTAGAACATCAGGTTGTAGTACGGCAAGAGCACAAATCTGATGATCAATAACGTCCGTCACTGAAACACAAAGGATTTTAAACTTTGATTCCTTAGGTCTTTAAGAAAGCACATGAGCTTTTTTAATTCTCTTTTTCAAGCAAATGTGCTGGTAACCTACTGAGCTCAAGCAGAGATGTGAAGGTGCAGCTTGTAATTGACACTGTCATTTCCTCTTCAGAAAGATACTGGCGCCACTTTCCACTATCCAAGAAGCAATCTAGCTCTGTATTACTCTGAACATGACTGCAAAGAAGCATCATGAAATTGGCCTCATCGGGTGTCGGGCCTTTCAATCATCCACCTCATGGCAAGTCATACTGTATGTGGGCCCAGCTGATTTCTTTGCGACTTCTCAAAGCATTAATAGTCCTCCCAACCACAATAAAGTCTTGCAACTCAGAAAATTGAGGAGCCTCTATGTAGGCGTCCTAGAATTTGATTAGTCAGAGCTTCTGACCAATGTGATACTGCAGTAGACTAGGAAGTTGTCTGTTTTAAACATCACAAAACAAACACCTCCAGTATATCTCAGATGACAGGAGAGTGCATAACCACATGTGCTTCACTTCCAGCAGGCTTGTTCTACCTAAGTTATTCACTTTCCTTTTATCATATCTACCCAGCTTATTTTAAGAATGCAAGCATACACATACAAACACAAGTTGGTAAGGCAGAAATATTGAAATTCATCATAAATACAGTTTTATACCAAAAGAAAAAAAATAAAATAACCACATCTTCCAGAAGCTCCTGAAACTAGCAAAATGGAAATTCACCAGCAATTGTTTTTTACTGAAATGCTGTTAAGTAGAGTACCTTGTTTTTGAAGTATACTTCAATGGGCAAGATAAAACCGGCGTACCCAGACTCTTCCACTTTATACGGTGGGTCCTTGCACACTGCAACAAAAAAGGGGAAGGAAAGAAAAATGTTGAGTATTGATCTCTAATCTACACTTACCTTCAAAGACAAATGATTAATATTACCACCGATCCCATCTGACTCCATTAGGTGCACACTGCCCAACCTACATTTTGCACCCCTGGGAACATGGATGTAAAAATAAAGATACAATAATTTCACAGTTTATCAAATGTAGTCATCTGCTAAAGAAGTCTGTGTCTGTGGAAATGTTAGGTCTTTTTCAAATAAACAATGATGAAATGAAGAGAGAAAACTATTGGATAAGCGGGCACATTCACCTACAGTTCTCAGCACATTTAAGCATATTCCCAATAAAACCGCTTTTGTAACCAGCTCCAAAATCGTGGAGGTCAAATACTATAGATCTGCAGAGTACAGAGAATTCTGTCAGTAACCATGATGATGCAAGAGATTACTGAATGTTGTGATTGCATTAAAAAAAAAACTTTCAGCAATGCTTAAACAACTGAATAATATATCAGAGTAACAGGGTACTGGTATCACTTATAATACACTGATACTTCAGTAGCAATATGTAGGGCTAACCTTAATAGGAAATACAACAAAATAACTAATTAATATATGTGAATATATATAGAAACTTCTTTAGTCTGAATTGGCAGTCGACACATACGAGCCATTCATTTGATGTTGACTAAGGAATGTCTCAGTGTCAACAATCTCTAAAAAGGTAGAAAAAACTCCAGGGATCTTATTAATCAAAAACACTGCATTGTTCACAGATGCTCAAAAGAGTATACAGTCTTTATATATATATAGATAAAATAAATTGTTCCAGAGGCATTCATTTGCATTTTAATAACTAAAGCAGCATTATGTATCTGTAAATTCTCAAATTAATTCTCTCTAATTTGCTAAATTATTAAGTAATCATACAACAGGCAGACTCAAGCTTTGTCTGAACCAGAAACTAGAAAAGTACAAGATCACGAGACTTGTAAAAACCAATCCTTAATTCATTTAAGAGCTGGACTTCTAAAAAGGTCAAGGGTCATTCCACATGACCTCAATTCCTCGTTGACCTCAGCACTTTTGATGTCAGTGAAGATTTAAAAAAAATGTTTATCCTTGGGGGAAATGATTAATCTGATTTCAAGTTCCTGAATGACCAACTAGTGAGGAGACGAAGGTGCTCTAATGCGAGACAACCTTATCCTCATCACAGATAAAGAAGGATCATTTTGATATTTTAAAATTGGTAATGAAAATGAGGTCATTTTGACTTGTTGGTATCAATTATCTCAAAAAGCACTTCTCAAAATGGTCTCAATTATCTCAAGGTCAAAATTAGTTTGACCTTGGGGGATCCCACAGTGAGCAGGATTCCCCAAGCAGTACTACACAACTGACAAAGCTTCGGGATTACTCAAGCAGGACCGAGCAAGCAACCTTTGGCATCCCAAGCACCTGTTGACTTGTGGGACATTTCTCGCAGATGCCACTGCTTCACCAATTGTTAACAATTCTCACTTTTTTTTTTTACACAAAGCAGTAACTTGTTACATGTCACCTCATTCAGTACACAGTTGAATACACCTAAACTGGGTTGGCTTATAAAATACAAACACAGAAGAAAACATAAAAGGGTAAAAAAGATACAGGAAAATTATTTATAGCCAAGGTACGTTTTTTTTCTTTTAAAATTTCAACTTGGGCAGGATGTAATCATCACACTGTGCTTTACTGTTCATTTGAATATGCATAAACTATGCACCTTCCTGTCAAGACTCTCACCAGCTGAATAATTTGATTTTGTAGGATAGTCTATGACAAACTGCTCAATCTGGTCACCATATATTTTATTAAAGATCAAAGTTTTCCATAGTATTACAGCACATGCAAAAAATGGAAAGGAATTTAAAGAAGCCATTTAAGTAACCCAACAAGCTCACACAAAAAGATCAGATCTTTCAGTTCAGCATGACATAACATCACTGTCAAGCCTCACATTTCTCCAGATTTGTGTAATGGCCAAGATTAATGTAAACAGTGCCACATCTTTTAAGCACATAATGTACAATAATGGAAATCAAGAACTTCAGTCCCATTTTTTACCCTGTGCAGGAGCATGCATTTCTCTAGTGCATGCCTCCACAAGTCACTTATTTTGATATTAAGAAGGTGCAAGCTATAATTCCATTAAAACATAGTATTTTATTATCCCAGCAAGACCAAAAACAAAATGATATTCCTACTAGTCAAGTAGAATGAAGGTTTTACAAAGCATTAAATTGACCTCTTAAAAACTAGTGCCAATGCCATAGCACAACATAAGCTGTTTATTAGCCAACACTTGCAAAGAGTTGGAGTTTTTGGCCCTAAAAGCGATGTGTTCAGGAGAAAGTGGCAGGTTTCCAGGAATTCAAATGCTTAGTCAGCCTGCTGTCTTTAAGATGAGCTTCATTCTCCCTTTAAGAGTGCTTAATTGATCCTGACAATTTGGTATTTGAATGTCAAGAGAACGGTCATTAAACAAATATGCTCTATTGGTCAGTTTCAGGCGTTAAATCTGATTGGGAAAATGAGTTCTCAAAATACAATGAACAATGAATAGGCCTTTACTTCTTCACACTGACAGTAACAATAACTCTTAATGTCCTCCGCAATAAAACATCACGGTAATCCATACCAATCTACTAAACAATCTTCATTTTTTAACCAGTGTTTTATCCTCTGTTTAAATTAATTGACTGACATCCGCACTGGCTAGCCAGCAATCTATCTTGTTGCCAGGGTAACAGTGGCTCATACTGATAATGTTGTATAAATATTTTGGGTCATGATTAATTGTGCAATTGCAGGTCAGATTTAGCCATATGGAACTAAGAAGGTTTCATTTAAAAAACTGCTTTAGACTACTTTTTGCAAGACAAAATGCAGTAAAGCAGAAAATGTTTGAGGAGCAGCCCTCTCAAAATTCCATAGAGTGACTGATTTATCACCATTGGTGAAACATATTTCAAAAACACTTTTAGAATGTTGTGTCCATTTTTCCCTGAGAGTATACCTATATCATTATACGAGTATACCCCTCACACCCGAAGAAGGCTCCACAGCCGAAACGTTGTTTTTGTTCTTCTCTTTTCAGCACGAAATAAGCCTTTAACTTGTTCCTTTGCAGCCTACATATGCCGACGCAACTACCCACCTGAACTACTTTGACCTATATCATTCATGACTTCTTATAATAAAGGATATATCAGGTTTAATAAAATTACCCTTTGGGGTTAAAAAAAGAACAAGAAAAATAATTTTACAATAATTTATTGTTTTAACCATGGTAGATCAGCATAAGTTGAACAGGTCAGTGTACATCCTTTAAGAAACCGAGATAGACAATATAGCAATTAGCCCATAACAGGAACTTGGCTAATGATTACAGCAAACTGTAACGAAGACCGAGACATCTATGCTTTAACTGAGCTGTCAGAAAGCACTTGCTCCACAGACAAAACTGAGATGGCATTTACTACAGTATGTATCTGCCTTCCCCCCCCATCAGAAATAATTTGTTACGGTCAATTTAAATATTGCATTATGAAGAACTTCTCACAGAAGGGAACTACATTCACACTGAGTATATGTTCACCTTTAATTGCAAAGAAAATGTCACAAAATTAAATACTATATGCAGAATTTAAGTCCCATTTCAGTCCTATCAACAGATGTGTAGCAACAAAGTGTCCAGACAAATGTTTACGAAGAAGTTAAAAATATCCATGATGCTTTATGATTTGTACACTTCGACATGTAAAAGATATCTTAATTTTTACAAGGTTCATATCCTAATCATTTACTTATAAAAATGTATCTATTAAAAAAAATACCAACCTCTATAAACCACTTTACATACTGTACATTTATCAAAAGGTCAGATTTTCTAGACCATTTTACCTAAAACCACTACCATTACTTGTCAAGTAAACACTATGTTTCATCACTACATACACTAACATTATCAAAAGGTAATGGGTACCCCTGGAAACAAATGGCTCTATTGTAATATAACTGCAGCCCAATCTTCAACTAAAATTTTTAGTTGGCATAACATAATCCAGGCTACTTTATCTGCCTAGATACCCCTAACATTGCTTGGAATTAAAGTTTAAAAAGCTATACACTGTTGCCCTAACAGTGTAACAAGCCCATGATGATTAATAATAATGCTGACAAACAGTACTAAATAAAAATAAAGCAGTATTTTGTTTTACTTTAACTCCAGTTTTAAGCATTTTGATAGAAGTGGCTCACAACACTCCACATTACTGAAAAAAACTGAATAATTTATAGATACCACTGTAAACAATGTCATATTTGTTTTAATTCACATTCTTTTAGGTAGGAACCTACATTTACTTTTAGGTAGGTTCTGCAAAATGGTCCTGATTCAGCTACGTTAGAAACTGCAAGACCTTTCCTAACTTCAAATAACTAATGCTTTTTGCACACGAAAAGTGCAACTCATCAATACATTGTGAGTCCTGAACAGCAACCCAAATTTCCAACAGCTAGGAAAACCATCCATTTCAGCCAAAAAGCAATCAGCAAGCAATGACATTTAATATCACTACGGTGCGGAAAATGTGACAGACTCATGTCTATATAATTAGTTTTGATTATTTAATGCCGTTTGACTATCTTACCAACCAACGAAACTGATTTAATTGCACTACAGTGTCATGTTTGTTGCTTTAAAGTGGATGATTCACACATTTGTCTTCTATTTGTGTCTCCGTGATTACAATATTATTACCAGAGCTTTCATGGAGAGCTGCAGACCTTATAAGGTAAATGCACCACAGTTTAACATGTAGGTTGGTGAATATACTGTAAGTCAAGGAATAGAAGCACCAAGAATAAACAGCAAGCAATATTTATGCACAGGGAAACAACATTAAACCACTCTTACAATTCCCTTTGCTGGAATAACTGGGAAAAAAAACAAAGAACCTTACAGAATTTTAACCAAAGCTATGAAGATTCTTCCAAATCATAGTTCAATTTCTACAATTTGAAAATAACTGAATAGAACAAAAAAAAAAGAGTTGTTTGGCGATGTAAAAATGTGCCATTGATTACTCATAAAAATACCTTACAAATCCATGTGATAGATTGTTGTTCTGGAATCACCAAGCTAAAAACAAAGTCTTTTCATAACAAACAATGGAGTTGACACAGACAATAGGAAATATTTTCTGCTAAATGGCAACTGTCTAGATTTTCTCAAGCTATTTCACCAAGTTCAGCCTCGGCAACACCATTTACTGGCCACTTTAAGGATTTCCAAGGCAAAGTGAAGATGTACTGTAAATATTGTCTGTACCTGGGACCTAAAGATCTGCAGGAACCAGAAACTCTCTTTAAAATGTATTTACAGGAGTACAAATGGATGTACTCTCAAAGATCATATTAAGTCTTAAAAGTCAAGAGGCAAGAAAGAAAAAAAAAAGTTTAGCAATTCAAGCTTCAGTTGTTAAGCACTTGGCTAAAAAAACAAACTCATGTCTACTGTATTACAGTCTCAAAACTACGTACTACACATGGTGTTCCTCAGACATACAATAACACACACAGGTCAGGGGTTCCTGGTGTGAGTTTATTTGCACAGCACTAGACTAATCAAGTTACATAAAGTGTGCAATGTAAGGCAGACTTCTCTGCTATGAAGTACGGGAACACAAATCACACGTCACCAGCTGTGGCTTTAAATACCTTTCCAAAAGGTGTCAATTTGTTTTCTGGAAGAAGCAATTTGGCCAAGCTTCAAATGTCAAAGTTTTTCTTGGTGCAGCTGGGAATGTTTTTATTTTCTGAGGAAACAAAAACAGAAAAAGAATTGCACATACCTAAGCACGTGCTTTCAATCTTGCCAGAGGTTCTCGTATTCTTTCCATTTACCATCCCCACATTTCAGGCAACAACGAACAAATATATTCACCACTGTTAATGTGAAGTACAAAAACTTGAAAACCTTAACAAAGGATGCAATTAAGTGTAAGAAACTGAATCCTTTTTCCATGTTTAGTCTTCTGTAGCTATTACTGTTAATAATTAGCAAAGCAGGAAGACAAATGGAAATTCAGTTAAAAGGTTTGTGATAAGGGTACAGAACAATGAAGATATCTAGAAGCAAAACGTCAAACATGTCAGTTCCCAAGCACATCCAACAACCAAAGAATACAGCAGCATTTACAATATTAATTAAACAAAAACGGTCACTTTAATATTTTATTAGGTAACAGTTACTTTGGGATGACAAGCTGTTTTAAGAGCCGGTTTAAAATTCATCTGAAGGCATCCCAATCTGAAGGCTTTATATAAAGAATCTTGCAGCCTAATTGGCTAAAAAAAAAACAGCTTCCAGGATGTAGAGTCATATGAAAAACTCACTAGTTTTGAAGTGACTCCTCTTCTGTGAGAGTCAAAGTGACAAAAATAGGTCCACCATAAAATTGCATTTCTGGATCAGAAGAGACAATGAAGGAAGATCTCAGGGGATTTATTCAAAGTTAGGTTATACACAGGACTAAAGCCATTCATCTTCAAGTAACATCACAATGTCTAATGTGCAACAATAAAATCTACAAAATGAAATTGGTATGCAAATACTTGGTACCTGACAGACAAGTATAAACGGCTGTATATACTCCCCTTTTTCTCATGTTCTGTAGTGGTAATCTAGAGAGATGGATTTTTTTTTGGTTTACAGCTCAGAAACAACAGTGATGAGCTCCACAATTACTGGAAAATGGCAAAAAAGAAGCTTTTGGAGCACAAACTAATAGTAACCAGAGGGACAAATAAAGATATGAAACATAAAGAGAAGCCATTTAAACAGACTACTATTCTAAACATGAGACACACGGTAAACAGTCAGGTAGCTAACCTAATAACCTAGGCCCAGATCTTAAAACCAGATTGTGCTACTCATGAGTAATAACTAGCATCCCCAAATAGTGTTACTGGGTTAAACATTGTTTCATTTAGATGAACTCTGAAGAGAAGCACATTATCCTTTGAGATATCCTGAGGTTTTCCAAGCAATTGCCCACACTTTTGAACCCTACTATGAGCAAATGAATACAGCAGGTTTTGCAGAATCACTTTCAGATTCTTATTTAAAAAAAAAATTAGACTGATATAAAAATGAACACATCTTCTTTAGCTAAACGTTGCATATCTATGCATCTGGGGGAAAACACACCATGAAGACCTCATCACGATCAGGTTTTTACAGATTACCACGGGTCATTGTTTCAATTATCTGATGAGAGGATTTCTTAATTTGATTGGGGGTAATATTTTGAAGTCACAAGCTTAAAACGGTCAGAATGCAGCCATGGTCCAGATTCTACTTAGGTAATCTGTTTGGACATTTAAACATTAAATTGTTGCAATTGTGCATTTCAGAACTTCAAGATTCTGATATCGTAAAAGAAAATCATCTTGATCTTGACTATTACAATGATAGATTAAGGGCATAAAACATCATAAAATTGTGTGGTTTTAGGATGTTGCATTCAAATACTGCATCTTAAATGTAATAACATCTATTTTAATTTTAGATGTATTATCTAACCATGTAGTGAGATTTAGATATACATCACTGATCAGTTGTACCGATGCCTCTTATGCCAAACCGTTATTCATTTTAAATCTTTAATTGCTTTTGATTCACCGATTCAAAAAGTGTTTCCAAATACAGGGAGGGGGACCACAATCCACCAGACACAGCAGCAAAATGTTAGGGCAACCAGAAAATCTAAAAAAATCACTTATAAAACCAGCAAAGGCAGACATTTATTTCTAACATTTCATTGGAGACCAAGACGTCTTCTATATGAATTTTCTTTAGCTGAGGATTCAATAACCTCGTAGCCTACCCATGATGCTTCAGTGAAAAGCACACCACCAGGAAAAAGGAGAAGCATGTCCATCACATTATACCACACAAACAATCTACTGCATGACTTTAGATCAATGAGTGACTGAAGGGGTTTGTGCTTTTTATCTAACACATTTATTGTATGTGGTAAGCTATTTTTTCTGGTACTATTTTAGAAGGTTTTGGTTTCATATGCTATATCTTGATTAACCGTTTTGAAACTGGTTTTGTAATTATGATTAGAATAAAACTAATTTAAAATAATCCACCATTGACAGTTTCTGAAAAAAAGAATTAAAAATGTTCCAGAACAGAGTAATCTGGATTACAAAATGTAGAATAACAGCCTCCATATCAATTAAAAAACAGTACATATCAGACTGGTTTTAAAACACTTTCCCCATCCCCCCCGCATGAACAGTAGAAAACATTGCATTCTGCTAAAAAAAACTTTTAAAACCTCTTATCTGCTGTGATATGGCAAGTTAAGTTTAATGTTCTGCTGTTCCCTATTTATTGTATTAAATTGCTTAGGCACGCAATGGGCGTGTTTGACTCTGGATTAGAACCTGTGTTCAAAGGCAACACAGCAGAAAAAGAAAATAGCAAAAGGGACTGTGGGATCTCTGAACGTTCATATGTACAGTACAAACAATAAAACAAGGAAAGCAAAACACCTTTCCGTCTCTTCTCCAAAAGCATGAGTGTGAATCAGTTCTAGCAACAAAATTGTGAAATTGACACGCGGCATAAAACAAGAAGTTATTGCATAATTACAGGATAACTACAATTCACAGGGGCCTTGCTAAAAAAGAACATACACAATCAAAGCTAATGTCAAAAGAGAGAAAAACTCCCAGAATTCTGCACATCTACTTTTTAACCAAACTGCTCTCAAAGTCAGTCACGTATTCCATTTTAATGTACATTACATTTTAACTCCCCCCTTTTAACCTTTTTTTAAAAAAAAGGTAATTATGGGTCACGTCAAGTTTTTGAGTTTGAATTTTATTAACCCCTAATATGCCAGACTGAAATGTGAAGGAAATAGACTTTTAGAGTAGGCAAAAACTTAATTCTAATAAGCAACACTAAGCTTTTAGGGACCCATTTGGCACAGTAATGAGTAAGTGCTGTTAGTTTTTTTATGGCCGTTGGACGCTCATTCATGCTGTGTGGCCCGTCTAAGTGGGACTTGTCACTTGTCCCATTTGCTTCCATTACAACATTCCTGATGCTAAACAGTGACTGCTGACAACTTATATAGAGACGGTGGTGGAGTGAAAAGCATTAATCCTTCTGCGCATGTAAACTCTGCGAGACGTTGCTAGCTTTTTATTTGATACAAATTGCCTAGAGACGTATATGCAAGCAGCTTCATTATGTGCTTGCCAGGCATGCAGTTCTTCAACTCTGCAGGAATGAATGTCAAAACGGATGACGGATCTGCAGCTGTAAGAGCCGTAAAAAGGCCAATGTTTCCTGGTTCCCTCTGGCCTTTTTCTTTCTTTGCAGTTCCAATATCTACGCCCTGGAGCTCCTAACATTCCCCAACCTCTCACATCACTGCACGTGAATTGTTTGTTTTGTCCCTTGTATCACAATTATAGTGCTTCCAAATGCTACAGTAGCTTAAATAAAAAAAAAACACAAGAACACGCTTCAGATAAGGGGTAGATATTAATCAAAGCAATTTAACGCCTGGGGACAAAAAGTCCAGATTAACTGTTGATCCCTTACTATGTGAA
Organism: Lepisosteus platostomus; assembly: GCF_059453375.1. Lineage (NCBI taxonomy): Eukaryota > Metazoa > Chordata > Actinopteri > Semionotiformes > Lepisosteidae > Lepisosteus > Lepisosteus platostomus. The sequence goes on from NC_142611.1 coordinate 52,667,476, forward strand.
ACCGTGAGGCAAAATGTATTCTAAACAAATTTCCATTACGTTTCTCAATGTGACTCACAAATTAAAGCAAAATCCAAAACAGAGCAAATTGTATTGCTCCAAACAAGTTTTCAGTCACCTGTATACACTGTCAACTCTGAAATTCTCAAGGCTGTAAACGTTTCTGTGAAAGGCTGCAAAAATGCATGTTTCATTCAAATATTCACTGTTCTCCAATTACCATAGCTTACAAATAACAAATAAAACAGATTTGTCCTTTGTACACACAAACATTCATCCTAAATGTGAATTTGACAACATAAATAGGAATTAAAAGGGCATTCATTTTCAAAAGTTTCTTTTCCTCAAACTAACTTGCACATATAGCTTACTTTAGCCCAACTTGGTCAATGCCAATGGGAATTAAGGTTTAGAGCCCATGCACCAAACAGTACAAAGTGGTCTTATAGCCAGTGGACCCTCTAAAGCTCATAAAAGCCAGCCACTGCTACTGCCTGTGGGAGCACAAGCTTAAGAGGAACAATGCATCTTTCATTGTCTACCCTTGAAAGCTTATCCAGGGCATGAATTAGACTGGCTCTCTGGCAATAAGCTGCTTGGAGACCAGCAGCTATTGATACAAGAACTCTAACAGGAAAGAAAAAAAGAAAGTTACAATTTTGTTTAAAAAAAATAACATGGTTTTCCAGTGAACTGGGTAATCTTTTCTCTAGTAAACAATAGCCTTTACCGAACTCAAGACTCAATTTTTTGACTGCATACTTGTTAAAATGCTTTTTTACTAGGAAATAGAAAGCAGCAGTATTGCGCCACTCGAAGTTATGAAACATTCTATATATATAAATAAAAGTGAGGTCTTCTTTTCCCATGCATTGATTACACCGAATGTATAAAAAGAAATGCAGGGTATACTCAGTATGCCCCCAGCTGAAACTAAATGCTTGTAATATGAACTGAAGCAATGTGAGAAATGTTCGTGAACGGTGTTGTCAGTGAGTGTTTACTCTATCAGCTTTCTCTAGGAAATGGCAGACCATCTAGCAATTAAATGAATTTACTGTATTTAAAAACCACAGAAACCAGTACCCTGCATAACCCTACTTTCATTTCCTTGCCAGCCCACACAAGAGTGTAAAAACACATTTTGGTGGTAAATAATTTGGTATGAAACGATTACTTGATGAGACAAGAGTTTACATACAAACAAGCTTGATCTCCAACTATCCCATCTACTAGGAGTTTTTTTTACTATGCTCCATAACTAGCAATAATAATTATTCCTACTTTAAAAGTATATCCTAAACCAGAATTTTCCAGAACATGTGTATACTGTATATTACTTTGTTTGATCTTCCATAAAAGAGGTCTTTAGTAAAAGTTAACCATATTCAGTTACTAATTTATGTCAAATTGCAATACCCAACGTCTTAACAAAATTTAGACTATTTTACTAGTAGTGTTGTATTTCTTCACAATTTTAAATCCTAAATGTTTTTAAGCTGAAAGCAGAAATCATTGGTCACACCATCTCACCAAAGATCACATTTTATACTTCAGTTCTCTTGGTTCTGAACTTTGAAACATCCAAACAGTTAGAACAGCAATATTTTCATGCAGCTTTTTTTCTCCTTTTTGTTTTAAAAAGCCTTTCAAATTGAAGATTGTACTTGAAGTGTTGCATATACTGTACAGTATACACCCCATAGCAATTGAATACATAGCTTTGAAAAAAAAAATCTAGGTTTTGAGAAAAAATGATAGTTTGGTCAAAGTTGTTACATTTTGTAACATTTTACTACCAGAAGGACGAGATTAGTAAATGGCGGCCAACAAATGACACAAGAACCCAGCAGAAAATTAGACAATTCCAACAGCTACAGAGATAAAATACATGATTTTTTTTTCCCCAACCACAGCTGGTAATACCATATTAAATTTAAATCAATTAAGAGTTTATAGTTTCACAGACAATTAACAGAAATTGTCAATTAGCCGACTGTCCACACTTCCGATGACTATCAAAATTACTGTGCTATTCAAACTTAACATTAGAACACAAATTCTGATATTAACATCGAAATATTACACTTCAACCAAATTATAGTGACAGTAGTAAGATGAAAAGCAAAATATATTTCATACCCCTCACCCTGGCATGTATTACAAGGTTTTATTCGGATAAAATCACATACAATCTGCAACACAGATTTCCTGAAGTTACTCCAGAGTTTATATACTGGTAAAATACTCAATTTTTTATAATACAAAATACATTTCCTAGGCTCTATTGACTGACAGAGCAGGGAAAAAACATTAAACACAAGGTTAGCTTAGGGTCACAGCATCATGACAATATTCTCCACTTAACATGGGGAGCAGTTTTCTTCTCAGCAGCAAGTACAAGATATTTACTCTAAATTCCACATTACCACCTCCTAATTGGCACCATACTAGGGGGGATCCAAGTTGCCGAGTAACATTCCATTATGTCCCTCATTAAAGAACATTAATGACTGCATCTTGGCCAATTCCACTTCCTTACCCAATGATTTAATTTCCTGAACAGTACTGTTCGGTTCACCTCCAAAAGGCTCCCAAGGTTATCTAAATGCAACAAGGCCACCAGTGGTCAGTTTATCACCTTGTTTCTCTGCTCACCCTGCCCTTTAAACCAAAAAAAAAAATCAACAAGCAAAATTTAATGAATTTACCACCATTCACCTCAAGACCTGCAACGCATCAACAGGCTGCAACGCATCAAATTTCAACAAAACTAACCCTTGAGTATTTCAAATGTATCTAAATGCAATATTAGCATCAAAGCACGGATCACTTTAAACCACAAATCCTCTGGGCCTGTTTAAAAGGCAAGCGGATTTAATCTGGATTTCTACACGGTGAATCACAAAAAAAACTGTACAAAACAGACGCTTTTATCAAATGTACTTTAAGGAGTAACCCAACTGGCTGATGATATTACAATTCTGTCTGTACACTAAGACAAAAGAGCTTTCATATAAGGCAAAAAAACAGCTGGTTACATTGAGAGAAAGCAGTCTTGAACAGAATACATAGGGAGCCAACAGGAGTACTCTCATGCTAGCTTTAAATTTAGTGTCCTTTAGAAAAAATTATCTACATCTAAACTCTGTTTCTCAAAAACATGTCACGAGTCGGCAGCAGGCCTTCACGACTTTCCACGTGAACTCAATTAAAAAATTAATTTCACATTTAATGAATACGAGCAGAATACAATTTTACAAAATCCCAACACTCTAAGTAAGCTTATATTCTGCTCCATTACCCTTAATGAAAATCCACAACAAAAATCATACATGAACCACATTGTCCGAAATCAAGGGCACATTTTAGCGCATGACCATTCAAAAAAGTCCCTTGTTCCTCTAACCCACATGACAATCTCATGGTTAGGCAATATTGACATATGTGAAAAAACCTCATCATGCAGTTACAAGATTCATATACAAAACATGTGAAGAAGTTGAGCTTTCACATGGTAGGAGGCATTCATATGTCCTTCTCTGGTATTCATTAACATTTTAAACATACAACTCTCCTAAGGAAAAGCAAATAATCCACTAAACAGAATTTTGAACACATAACCATAATTTCTTTTTTTAATGTTAAAAGTTTACTTGTGAATTGTATACCGTGATGCTAATGTGTTTTGGGGTACATGCAACAGGCAGCGCTCACCAAATAGTGTCTATAGAAACATTTCTCTCTTTATGTCCATCTGATGGGTTAAGGTAAGAATCTCTCTTTAAACTGCTGATTTTCCTGCTAGTTGATGCTTTATTACTAAAGATACCACAGATGTGCATTTTTCTGCATTGGATTTAGGATCAGGATCTTGTTAACCTAATCTGGTTTAGGTGAAATAAATGTTTTAAGGTTTTGTTAGACGGGCACCTACGATTGCGAAACATAAAACATTTTAAGGATTCTAATTTCCAGTATGGCGAAAAGTACACCCCCTTAAGATTTTATGGTTTAACATATTGAAGCATGTCTGACCTCTAACACCACACAAGGTCTACTTAGTCATAATTAAAAATTAAGCTAGCATTCAGTATCTTTGTCCAACAAGGTAAGTTCATCGTTAGTTCTACCATATCTCTTAAGAGGTAAGAGAAGGTATATTTTTTTCCAACACAAAATTTTATTGCAGGTCTAAGCAAATTGTTTTTGCTCACGTGCAACAGTGTATAAAAAGAACAGAAATGAACATCAATTACTTCTTTATCTTTCAGGTTCTGTTTACATTAAGTGTTATTTTAGCTTGTATGTAATACATGCCATTGTGATTCTATAGTTGTAAGGACAAAAAAATCTTACAAATATAAGTTAGCAAAAATCTGCTTTTGAAGAATGTTGTATGTTGTAAATTTCTAAGCACTTTCTAGTACTGCAAGCATGACATTCAGGATCTTGGTTGTCTTTTTATCAGTCTGAAATTACCCCAATTCAATACTGAACATTTCATGGAACTGGAGAAAGTGTACTCATTTGTTTTCATGAACAGGCTTTATAAAAGAAAAAAACAACTTAAACGCACCATGCAGTCCACATAAATTTACCGGACATTAAAAGGTAATGAAACATCAATTTTCATACATTTATATTCATAGAACAAACTGACATCAACTTTTAAAACTCACTATGATTACAAAAGCACTGCTTAATAAGTCTGTTAATAAAAAATACAAGACAACCCATATAAAAAAAATCATTATAAAAAGCAGTGCAATAATGCCTCCTTCCAAATTTATTGAATTATTCACTAAATACATTTCATTTCTCTAATTTAATTCACATCCAGAATTATATTCCTCTTAAAAAATAAAATTTTTTGGTAATAACTGATTTTGATAGTTTCAACAAGATACATATCACAAAACAAGCTATACATAAACCTGAAGCAAAACAAATCTTGGTATTACCACCCAAAACTTTCCATTGCTTTCCACTTCCATTCTCTCCCTTTTACCATGCAGTTGTTCATAAAACTTATATGCTTTGACTTGCAAAACTTGTAAAAATGTGCTCTTGGTTTATAGCTGTAAAAAAATCACAGATCCTGTACTTTCTTTTCTTAACTAGAAAAAGTAATATTTTACATGAATTTACATGATTTTCAGATTCTTAAAAAGAGACCATACACAACTAGTCCTAACAAAGGCCTTTCAGTATAATCAATATACTATACTTTATTAACAGTCAACATTTTATAACCTAAGCCAACCATGCAGTAGTTTTATTAGCGAGTGCCTTAAAAGAGATGGTTTAAATCAACACCAATTTTTATGTGGATTAAACTCATTTTCAATAGCAGTGGAAATTTCACTTCAAATTTATACAACATCCAGTATGCATAATTTAATTTCCATATTGTATAATAAAAAAAACTTTAAGACGAATGAATACAAGCAAACAAACATTGTACTGTTATAACCGAAATACGAAAGGAAATTATATTTGATAATTAAGTGGTCTTATCAAACTTTTTAACAAATAATTCACAATTGGTATTCTGACAGTGCTGATCATGAGAGGGGACAAATAATATTTAAATAAAAAATACCAGAATCCAATGCGTTTTCAGAGGAGGAACTTCATATTTAATGTCTATTGAATTTCACAGATTTGTTATACCCCCAATCAAAGCAGTCCACAGAGCCCAATACTGAAAAGGGGTACAATGATATGCAAGTATATTAAAAAGGAAATGAAAAAAGGCAGCAAGATATATACAAAGGAGTACTGGCTTTAGCCTCCATTGTAAATGTTTTTTTTAGTATTCCAACAGCAAAAGAACACTAAAGGAGGAAGTAAAATGAATCTGGGATAATAATGAGAGAGCTCTCAATATTGGTGAAAGGGAAATGGCTGATGTGATAGATTAACTCAGGTGTTCACTAAGGAAGAAGTCAACAACATGCCTCGGGCAGTGGAGGGTCAGAGTTCTGTATTAAATAGAAAATTTTGCTTCTTCTGTGACTATATTATCTTAATAAATTATCTATTTAAATAAATTAATATTAAATATAGTATCCTACTTATTGTACTATATGTAAGCAAATGAGATGTTATCCACAAGCCAATAACACAACTCCTCCCACATTCATTCATTAGCTAAAAGTACTAGCACATTGTTAATCCATTAAAAAGAATGTCAAAACCGAACCACAATTATAGACCAATAATCCTGCCTAGCAACATCGCCCAACATGGTATATTTTTCAGATAGCTTTTGATTCCTTATAAAAGATTAATTCTCAATTTGCAGGTGATAGGTAATCAGTGAAATGTTTGGATTGAGAATAGATTAATTAACATAATACAAATAAGGGGTTGAACACTCAAAATGGGGAGATTAGCAGAGTAACACAAAATGTTTAAGACAACTGCTCTTCCCAATTTGGACCAATGATCCAGATTGTAGTACAGATAGTTAAGTTTGCAGGAAATACTGAAGCAGGAGAATTAGCAAGCGCTTTTTTTAACTTGCTGCTTCTAAAGATTTAAAAGACTAGGCAGACACCCAGCAGAAAATTAAGGTAGACAAGTGCAGTGTTACACGTACAGCAAAAACAAAGTAGAGATACAAAATGAGGATTTCTGAATTGAAAAAGACTTCTGTTCATGTTAACATCCTTTACATTTTCCAGGCAAGATGGGGAAACAATCAAAAAAACACAAACAAAGAGCTTTTAGCTATATAACCTCACATTTAAATCAAGGGATGTTAAAATTGTCCAATGCACCAATAAAACCTCATTTAGAATATGGTGTACAATTTTTATCAGTAAGTTATAGAACAGAGTTTGCTACTCTGGAATTCTGGAACCAGAACAGAGCAACTAGAGACATTCAGGGGCTTAGAAGAATGTCCTACACTGACTGGCTGAAAGAACTGACATTTTTTACTCTTGAACTGGAGCCTAATCCAAGTATTCAAAATCCCCAAGGCACCGACAGCTGTGACACAGCCGGACGTAACGTGCCGTAATATCGATCTTTCAAATAGGCGAGTCTAGGTGAAACACACGCACAAATGCAGCTGTAAGGTACAAAACCAGTGCTCTTTATTTGTAGTACAAATAAATAAATCAAAACCACCACAAACGAAACCAAAGACTAGAAATGTGAGTATTTAACTGAGTTTTTCAGACCCTCTTTCATTAACTGGACAGCTAAACTGCTTAGTGGTTTTCAAACACTGATTCTACAAAAAAAAAAAAACCTCCTTGCCAAGCACTAAGCTTCGTTATGAAAATCTTTCACACTTTCTTTCGAAGCCAAAAAAAAAACCCAGCATTCATCGGTTGCTAGATCAGTTAGATGCTTCCTTCTCACTCTCTTGCAGTTAAAATCTCACAGAGGATCTACCCTCTGTCTTTAGAATGAAGATATTGACTGAAATGGAAATCTTAACTTCTTGATTTTTTAAAATGATCATCTGAGCAATTGTTTTATCTGAACTGGTCAGGTGACTGAGGATAACAGCTCCTTCCTCACCACATTCTGGAGGATGTGGTTCTGACAAGGATCTTCATCTTGTCTGAACCTACTTCCCTCTTACACAGTCAACCTAGCGAACCTCTTCAGAATGAGCAACGAAGCATTAAGTGGAGGACAAGTAGAAACATACAAGAAAGTGCATTTAAAACCAAGAACAGGAGGCACGTATTTACAGAAATGGTTGAGAGTATGAAACAAGATACTCAACTATGTTATGAAAGCTGATAACGTGCCGTCTTTCATGAAATTGGTAAGTAGTATCAATTAGTTACTAACAGCCATACAGAATGGCCTCCACTTGTTTGTAATTTTTATGCTCTTGAACACCACTCATCTGGAACTTCAAACTACAGTGTGATAGAATTCCCTGCAACTGGCTTAGTTTTACACCCAAGAAGTGAACTGAAGTGTCTTTAAATTATCTTGTTAGAAAGTACAAGCTACATTAAGTGAAAACAGAGAAACTAAATATTTAAACTGTACAAAATGGAAAAAATGCCCCCTTGAACATTGCATTAGGTTCTAATCAGCAAAGCTGATCCTCTGCCGGAAAACCAAAAATTTCCAAAGACTGGACATTTAGATGTGCTGTCACTTTGTACTCTTCATCAGATAATCAGATAGATTTCAAGAGTGCATGAAAGAAAGTACAAATAAAAAGCTCTACAGCAAATTCATGCCATTCAATAGAAGTTAAAACCAAGCAAGGTTATAGTAGCTATTTTTCTATACCTAATAGCATAAATTGTCCTCTTTTATAGTTAGCTGGGGCAGCAGGTGAACACTTCTCAGTAAAAGGATCAGTAACACTGATGGAAGCCATAATTGCACTGAGCAGTCTTTCAACAACAAAACTCCAGTTAAGCCCTGGGTAACAAAAAGGAAAACATTCACTATGACTCTCCTTGCTACAAGAGATAAGAGAGGCCATAAATAAGAGGAGTCTATTCAGCCAATCTTGCTCACTTCATTAGTCAATTAGCTAAGCCAATATAAAATTTCCCAGACACTCCCAAGTCTTCCCGTAAAAAATGCATTTCCTATATTAATTTCCTTTGTTTTCCAAATATGATCCTGCCTCACTACTGAGTGGGAAAATAGTTCCTTGACTTTGACCTTATTTGTACCACTTAAGATTTACTTCGATCAATTCTCTTTGCCATCCCCTTTGTTCTAGACTGAAAACATTCAGCTCCCTCAGCCTTTCTGTACATGACAATCCCATGAGATCTCAGGATCCTTCAAACTAAGGATATCAATCTTTTTAAACATGTTTAAACATCACATTTTTTGCTAAATACTCAAGTATTATATTGCTTTTTTATTGCTTCACAACACTGTCATAATAAGGACCTAGAAAAATGTAAACACCCAGATTTCATTCATGTGTATAGTGTAGATTCTTGGAGTTCAGAATCATCCATAGCATGTCCTACTTTTTGCAGTATGTAGATTACTTCTCAAGGTTATCAATGTCAATGGTAAGATGCAATAGAAGCAGAACGTCTCCCTATCTGTTATGTAGCTACAGGGATAAAGGTCTCCAAGTCATTTGCCCTGCATCTGAATCCAATCTATTTTATTACTATTTCCTTCCTAAGAGAACTCCTGTTTTACCTCACACAAAGCTCTCCAGAAATACTATGTCTGTTAATTTTAATCTTCTTAAATCATGTAATGCACTACAGACCAGGCTGTCCTGTAAACTTCTGACTGTAGTAACAGAGGGACCTTGTGTTTTCCTAGAACAGAAGCCAATCACATTCATTCTCCTTTCAAATGAAAAATTAAAAGCAATAGCAACACACACTTGGGAAACAAATACAGCAAAATCCTCATTACATCTTGATATTCCCTTTCAGAAATAATCTTAGATTTTCTATACAGAAAAACGTAAATCCAAGATTAAACATCACTGTGAAAACTGCACAACACAGGCAAATATTTCAGAGATAACTGTACTTCTGAGTACACAATGTCTTCAACGTGTACAATATGCGACATGGATGAAGCTTGAGGTTTCTTCAAGTAGAACTGCAATACTGACTTCCTTTGAAACTGAATGAGCTATCAGGTGGATGCTGTACATTGGTGGTGGTGGAGGGGAGTCACCATTACCTGTAAAGCGCTTTGAGTGGAGTGTCCAGAAAAGCGCTATATAAGTATAAGCAATTATTATTATCATCATCATCATTCAGCCAGGCTATCCTCAGCTTGCACTTGTGATACACCACTGCGAGCGAGATGTGTTCTCACCGTTATCTGGGAAAACTGCATCTTTCCCTGTGATGCCGATGCGCAACTCTGCCTGTTCTAGACCTGTATACAGTCTTTTGTTTGACCTAGACTAGAAAATCCAAACTGGGGGAGTGTTTGGTATAAGAAAAGCAGTTGGCCATCTTGAACTTAAAGTAAATGAATAACAATATTTGCAATATTTATTTTCCAAAAAACAACAGTGACCAGTGAGCAAAAAAAACTATTTTTAGAAAAACATTTTAAGCATGCTGATGGGATTTGTCAAGTCTGGTTTCCCATTTTGTATACATTCAAACTAAAGTACTAATAAGCTACACAACTGACACATCAATATTTGTTGATCATTATAATCATGTTGATTGTCAAATTTCACTTAACAGCCTTGCAATATGTTGGGCAAATTACTCATTTCTGGGAAATGCTTTCATTCAGTCTTACAGGAGTTCAAAGACAACACTGTGAATGCAATGTATCTGGATGGGCACTATAATGCATAACTGTGAGCTAATTGGTTATGTATACAGGAGGTACAGAATTCCCAAAAGAATGCTAATCATTGTTGTAGCCTGAAGCCCAATACACACAAAAACAAAATCCTTTACTAGCTTGGGTATGAACGTGGTAGAATGTGTCATCCCCCAAAACTGGTTTACCCAATACTTTCCATTAATTTCAGGATTAATTTAGCTAAACATCCTTCTAGCATTACTCAATGGAACTTACCCTAACAAACATCCCATTTCAATACAGTCCGCATATGTAAAAGCATAATTTGCTTTTTGTAGGCTATTTGCTAACAAAACAGAGAGCAAACATTAAAAAATGTAAAAAGAACTATATACATAAAAGTAAAATAAGTGTAAGTGAAACCCTAGTCATCTCTAACATAATGGATTTTGTGTTTGCACGGACAGATAACCTTTCCTTTTGCAAAAGAAAAATTACACAAAATCATAACTTCACTTACTCATGTTCTCTACGCATGATCTGTAGAAGGAAAAAATATTTTCATGGTTTACATGTGCATAGTGAAAGGTATGTATTCTCTCCCTGAATCAATCTACACTTTTTTACAAATTACCAAAATCTTTATAATGTTCTATCTCCACTGATCAGAAAGACAATCATGTTCGATTTCTCCAAGAGCTTTGAATTATTGGCTCATCCTTTGACAGTCTCAAAATACATTCCATTACTCCATCAAGTGGCAGTCCTCAGACTTAGGGACATACAGTAACAGAGATGACTACATTTGTTTCGAGTTGCAAGTCCCCTGGACCCAAGATCATCTGATTATGAAGGAAATCTTCCAACTCTCCAAAATTCAAAAAGTCTACAATATCATCATTTCACAACACCTTCCCAAACAATTTATCAGGCTCCCCAATTAAAAAAAAACTGTATAACTTGTCACATTATTGATTTGTTCACTCAACACTGTTTAATGATAGTTGTCAAATTGATGTTATTAAATTGGACATAGTCCGAAACTTACTTCTGCAAACTGCTCTCTGTGCCGAACATAAAAGACAAAGCAAGTGCTGTGCAGGATTGGTTATATGTATACTTCACATTATTTTTAACGTTAAAAAATATTAATATAAAAGAACTCCACAACATGACTCTTTCTTCAAGAGTGATATGACCAGAAGGAAAAACTAAGGATTCAAAGTCCAAGCAACTAGTCGTCCAAAATGTGACTCAAAGCTCTGTTAAAAGGTCAGTGGAGTGTGTAATTTCACCCTTATTATAATTCTTAAATATTTATTAGCTTGTATAGGTCAAGTTATTTTCATTAATGAAAACCATAGAGAGAACTTATAAGGTGCTGTCAAAACCTGTAATGTGTTGTGTAACATTGTGATGTTGTGGCATTGAGAAGTTTGAAGGGAAATTAATATTGCCAACACTGATTATGCCCTTAAAAGTCTTCACAACAATACTTAAAAATAAGTAATGCAAAGACCACCATACTTATGCACAAAGAGCCAAAAAAGAAATGTATCAACCACAATAAAAAAAAAAGTTAAATCAGGTAAAAGGAACACGTTTTTATAATAGGCAAGCCTTTAAATATCTGAAATACTAAGGTAGAAACAAGTTGTACAATACAGGCTAACTTGTCTCTGTGGCACTCATAAATGAAATGGAATTTCAAACTAATGAACTAACAGGCAACGTTTTGGACAGAGACATGTTACAGACATTCTTACAGGCTTCTGTCTTAAGGTTAGTCAAAAGCATGTTTCTAACAAGGACCTTTGACTAACAACATACAGTATATGACAGTAAGAAGCATACAATAAATAGTGGATATTTATTCAGTAGTCAGACCTATATACAGTAGCAATCTTAATTCACACCTTTGTTTCAGAAAACATGCAAATCTCTGGAGTTATATATTCACACCAGACTATTCATAACTTTCAGATTAAGCATTGCAGGAGAACAGGACTCATGCACTCAAGCAAAAAAAAGAATGGTGACTTGCATTGGAAAATGAGCAGAAGCTTCAGACTTCCTTGTGTCAAAATAGCAGTAAAGTAGGAATAAAGGGTCAATAGGCAGGTTCTCAGCACCTGGCCATTTGCTAGGTTACTGCAGTTTTCTGAATTCTATTGTAAAGGTATATAGAATGAAAGTGAAAATAATATGACTGCCCTCATGCTACACAACACATAAATCATGGTCTTTTACCACCATGAGTTAGGAGATACCTTTCAAGAGGTTACAAATCATCGTGATGCACTGTGCTATTTATTAAACTTAAAAGACAGAACAGGTTTAAGGAAAAACAAATCTAATAAGACATTAGTATACACATGCAGCTCAAAATAAGATATGATCATGGCATGAGTATCACCATCTCCTAGCCTGATTTTATCAGATATCACAAATGAAGACTGTTCAGTACTGGGATTACAGACTGACAGGCAAAATCACGTTGCTGTGGCAAGTTGTGATGATGGACCAGTTAGAGGCATTCTGTCTTTGAACTATAACTTCTAAAACAATGCCCTATGGTGACCAGGGACACTGTGCTGTAGCAGCAGGCGTCTTCTTTCAAATAAGATTTGAAAGTGAAATCCAGATTATTCAGACATTAAAGACCCTATGGCTCTTCTAATAAAACTAGGGGTGGTAATCCCAGTGTTCTGCTTAACGTTTACTATGGGTTATACACCCTGGCCGAAAAGTTCTTTTTCAATCCATTTTGTGAAAAATGGATCACCTCTCCAACTGAGCTGTTGTGTAGTGGTGCTGCTGGCGTACGTCAGCGATGCACTTTAGTGGTGGATGAGCTAGGTTCTTTAACACATAAAGCACAGTATTATTGCAAGAAAATATTACAGGACTTGACACTTATACACATTCACTATTGTAAAAATGTACACATTTTCCAATTGTTGTTCAACATGTTACATGTAAGCTTATGCTAGCTAATTAAAGCTAAACTACAGGGTCACCTGCAAAAAATTACCCCAATGAGGATTTAGAGAAGGTAGTGTAGGTCTTGCTTAGCGAACTTGAGTTGTTTAAACAAGTAAAAGTAAAAAGGGTGCACAGAGCATACAATATGATGGCTTTAAAAAGGTTTTGATGATTTTTAAAAGGCTTTGGATTAACTGCAGTTTGGATTAACTGCATAGTTTATGACCAATTTTCAAATCAAAGGTGGTAGGTTACTCAGAGAAATGCATGTTGGGATTGGGGAAAAAGCTCAAACTGAGGAGATGTCACTAGTGGAGTACAAAAGGGATTTGTACTAGGACTACTGTCCTTAATTTACAATTAGATTCTGGTATACCAAATAGACTTGTCAAATTTTCTGACAAAACCAAAACCGAAAGAATTAAACACTATAGAAGAAACAAATGAAATAAACTATTTCAATAAAATTCGAGACTGGGCAAAAAACTGGAAGATGACATTTAATGTGCAGAATATTACAGCAAAACCAAACATACAAAATTGGAGACAGAGGAAACTTTTAAAAAGCCTTAGGTGTTGATATACTTTTAAGTTTGCTGCTCTGGAATCAGTCCAAAGAAGAACAAATCAATCAGCTCCATTCTTAAAGCAATGCCCTTCACTGACAGGCTGAAAGAGATTAACCTTTATAGACTCAAACAGAAGACAAGGGGACCAGATCCAAACATTCAAAATCTGCAAAGACATTGACAAAGTCAACCTAGTGTACACCTACAGAATAAATAGTGCAACACAAGGAGGCCACAAGTGGAAGTAAATCTGAGAACAGGAGTTGCTACTTTACACAAAGTGTTGGGGGAGTATGGAACAAACTAACCACCCACATTTCTGAAGCTGAAAAAACTTTCTTACAGGAAACCACTGGATGAGATCCTCAAATTAATCAGCTTCAACTACAAAACAGACTAGATGGTCCAAATGGCCTCCTCTCATTTGTCATTGCTCTTATTTTATGCAGACTTTACCAAAAAACAATATTTTTCCATTAGTTTAAACTTGGGATTTTTTGTGGAATACTATTAACTCAGTTCTCTCTATTGCCTTATAAATTCCACCTCTATACCATACTTAAAATACCATCCAGATAGGAAGGAAGAAACATACAATTTTACAGTTTATAATGGTAAATCCCATTGGGTGACAACTCTAAAATGTCCCTACAAACAGCAAAAACTATTTGATTGTTTGTTTTCAGAGTACCATCTTAGACATATGCCATCATACCTTGATTCATGTTCAAAGATGAATCTCAGCCAATTCTTATTAATAAAATGTTATACTTAACAGGTACGATTTATTCTACAGCCAAAGATGCAATAGAATGTCAGAGTGGGAATAACCTGTCCCAGACTACTCCTTTTTTTAATAAGCTTTGAGACTTTCCCCAAAATGTTCTTATTTTCTCTTGACTTAACACTGCTTACAGAAAACATCTACCTACTGACATTTTCCTCCAATTTCTCCACAGACATCCCATGATTTCAAAAAGACTTGACAGACAGCATCCTGCCTTTTCAATCTATGACCCAATTTAGACTTTGCTCAAATGGAGTCAAAACTGCCCCACCTCTGCTGCCCATTATGAAACATGCTATGTCTTGCATCTGAGAGACACCCAACAGGTATTCTGACAAAGATCTTAGAGAATGACAGCCTTTACTTTGCTGACAGCTAGTTCTTACTCAGACAAATGTATTTTCTCTCTCCAAGTCAATCCTCCACGTCAGTATTCTCTCTAGATATAAGAGTATATCCTAATAAGATGCACCCTGCAACTCCACTATTATTTTTAGCTGCATTTATTGGCAATTATTTTAGGTTCACTATTTCACTTATTCTGCAGAAGGTTTTAATTTGTTTAAACACCACCTGCCACAGGCCTGATGCGGCTACATTTGGTCCTATAGAATTGTCCTCTGCTATGCAATTTCCTTTTTATGCCACATTTGCTGAAAGCCTCAAACCCAGAGAAAATGGCCCTATTTGGTTGAGATCGTTGCCTGTGTCAGCCTGTGCTGAGTACTAGAGTCAGCACATGGTCATCCGGTCTTCCTTCTGTTACTGTTTTCAACCATGTGCATCAACGGAACTAACTAAACTTTTGCCTTTTGCCACTGGATTCATTCTTGAATATCACTGCAAAGGACCATGGTGTCTTGTTTTTACTCCCACCCTGGACCCTTGGCGACTTGCGATTCGAATGTTACCTTGATCATTAACATCAGTGCCTCCAGGTCCTTACTCGTTGAGGATTATAGGTTACCTACAAGAAATGACTGACTGCAGCCCTTCAGGACCAAGAGTGAACATTACTGCTCTATTGCAGGTGGCCCCAGAGGACTGGACTCTCTCAGGACTCTAGTAGCTGCCAGAGCTTGTTGGATCACTAAGAGGCACTAAAGCCTGTGCTGCCCAAATGTTAAAATGGATTTGGGCAATTCGTCCGGCTGCTACATCCAAGATTATACATTATGTTCAGATTTTGCCAAATTTGCAATGTCTCAGAATTGGTCTCTGTTTCCAGTGTAAAATATGGCCAAGTTCTTCTGAACTAAATGCTGTTATTGGCAAGTTAGGCATACAGGTCCATATACCTGCAGAGGCTCACATCTTTGTTTTTTAGAATATATTAATACCACCATTAACAAAATATCTAAATATCAGCACAATGAGGCAACATGTTCCTAAATAACATGAAACCTGAATTTTTAAAATATTAGCGCTAAATAACATTTTTACAAATCAAGTATGCTCAGTACTTGCCGCACCACCTAAATGAGTGTCATGGTTCAGCTCCACATATCGTCCAACCAGACAGTTCAGAGGGTCTGAACTTCTTCATGTTAGTTCACAAAGACACCATAGAATTGATTTAAGCTCCTTGTGTGGTCTGCCTACCTTTTTAATCATGTAATATCACCTAAACCGCTGTTAAAGTAGCATTATTAACACTCCCTGCTTGAAAAACAAAGCTTTACTACTGAGACACCTGGCTGTTTAAATAAAAATATGTAATGATCAAAATTAGCTAAATCAGGTTCATCCCCCAGGAACCATTGCCTAGCAAAATGTTGTATGTCTTATACATCAACCAGCACACTCTCACTATGATTGAATGCTCGGAGGCCTTTGCCTGTATCTATTTTTATAATAATTTGAATGCAGAGCACTGTAGTTTGTTTCCATTATGCCTCTAGCAATTATTCTACTATACAGACCGTGAAGGAAGTATTCTGTCTTGTTTGAAGAATTTTTGGCTCATCATCCCTTGTGCCTCATTTTTTAAGTCATTTGAATTTTAGAAGATTTTAATATTTATGTTGAGTCTCATTAGCATTATTTTATGGAATAAATTCTCAGGTCTCCTAAATGATTTATTCAGCATATGAATATGCCCACCCACAAAGGTCACAGATTGGACATTATTATCATCTGTGATCCACCTGTTAGTGACTTCTTTGCCCTTGATCTGGGCATTTGAATTCTAGATTTGTTTTGAAGTTCCACAATGTCCTTACATTACAGCTATTCAAATTTGTTTTTCTAATCCATTTCAAATCTTGTATGCGACTGATAGTGCATCTGTCTTTATATATTAAAAAAGCAGCAATCTGAGAGGGAGATTAAAATTAAACCTATCACAAGTTCCTTAGTTAGTGATTACATAACTTTGCATTGTTCAAAATTTGCAATTCTTTGACCCATGGTCAGGCAAATAAAAAATGATTAAGATTTCAAATTGTAAACTGGCTCTCAAACTTCTAGCTAGTTACTCTGCTAAAAAAAAAAGTCCATCCTCCTCAGCAATTCTTAACATTTGGAAAGTTCTAGATGGGGCTGTTGTCATTCACTTACAAGATAATTCATTTACAATAATTTAAACTTTAATTAACCATTAAACCTAGGTTTAAACCAATGCTTAGTTCCAAAACCAGTCGTTAGGGTTACTACTGCTATATTGATGACTACTCATTTTCTTATCCATTATCCTTGTTGGCCAAGGATGTTGCTCAACCCCAAACTGGCTAGACAGAGCGAAAGGCCTCCTCACCTTGGTAATCTTATGGTCATGTGGCATCTGGCACAGCTCATGTTTCCAGTCTTTTTAGTATCTATAGGTCTTGTATTTAAAATCTATATTCAATTTTTTTTACAATGTTCCTAATGTCACTCATAGGCATTCACATCTCTCAATTTGATGGACAGAAGCTAAAACAATTATGTTCTTTCCAGGCTTCACTACTGTCATACATGCCTTGCTAGTGTACCAAAGAACTTTCAGAACCTGCAGTATGTTCAGAACTCAGCTGCTCAGATCTTAACTTTAACAAGTATTTCTTTCCTCTTCTTTGATTCCTAGCAATGGGAATTTCTGAATAAAATTCAAAGTATCATCTTATCCTGAAGGAAGTGAATGCGTTGGATCCTGACTACAATCGGTGAACTATTATTGCCCAAAACATCTATAGGTTAATGGTTCCCATGTCAGATGCTCAGCAGATGTTTAAAATATGTTCCAAAACCAAAGGAGAAAGTTTGCCCTTAAAGGACTATAAAGTACTGATTTCAAAAGATTCAGAGGGCTACCGTGCACTAAATTACAAAACCTTAAAATATTAGCACTAACAGATCTGTCTCTACAAGTAAATAGACAGCAAAGGATATCATGTACTAGAGCATTACTTCCAGCAAAAAATTCAGACAACCCAGATAAACTACATCCACATCTCGCCAGTCCAGGGGTTCTGCCCCCCCCAAGAGTGATATCACACTTGGGTTGCTGCATGCACACTTCAACCCTCTGTTCCCAGCCACTGAATGAACTGTACACAGAGAGACAGCTGGTTCTGGAGTGGTGGCTTAAAATGCTGAATAGTGTGAACATTTGAAGTTTTAGGATTTCACTCCACATACCTTATGTGCCGCAAAGCTATTTAATTTTCAAAAGTCCTACTACACTATGTCTATAGATCCCTGAAGCTACTCTAAAGAAGGACCCGCCACCAAACTTTTTTCATTTTACTTTGGAGTTTACAGCACTAATGAAGCTTCCTCCTGCAATACTGTAAATGCCAAGCTACAATAAAAAAAACCTATAACTGGACCATATGTAACAATCTCATAATGAGTTAATCACTGGTGTTCCAATGATATATGCTGTGAAATGTTATTTACAAGCCATTTATGTATAACCTAGTAGGGTTCCTTCACCATATGATGCAAGATGAAAGACCATAACTGATTCTCATTTGTGAATCGTTTCATGAATTACATCTCATCAGAAATGTGCGATACATTTTGTTTTCTTTTTTGCTAGAAGCCACTTTATAATTCAGAATAAATATGGACACAGGACTCTTTTTGTGGTGTCAGACTGAGCATTTGAAGTAGTCTCTATTGCTGAAATAGCCAAAAGGCATCTGAGAAGTAGATCTTTAAGAATATGTTCTAATCTAGAGGTATTTATGGTTTTAATTCTGTAAATAAGTGCTTCACAAGCAATTTAAACTTTTTTTTACTGCAGATAAATCATACCAGAACCCAAGTTTCACCCATTCAAATATCACGTTTCACTGTTATATAGACAAAAGGGTGGACTGAATCAAAATGCAATCTGCCTTCTTCCCTGTGTTTTGTAATGTGAAACATAAGGTTAGATTACTTCCACCTGAAGGACTTGAGGGGTTTCACATACAGCCAACATGACTCTTTAGTTTTTTAAAGCTATATCCATTATAAAACAGAATGAGAAGACAAGAATACTGGTTTAATCTTAACGTCTGTTTGGAATGGTCAAGCATAAATGCAGGCAAACTATTTCTCAAAACAAACAGCAGGACCTTCCAGAGAAATTATACAATGACAGAAGTGCAGTGGGGAGTCTTTACCAATATGTAAGTCATTGTAAAATTCTCTTATGCCAAAATAACCACAACAAGGGAAACATTTTAAAATGATCTCTATTTCATTGTGAGTTAGTTCAAATGCCAATGCTACTGTTTCACAATGTCAAAATCTACAACACATGCATGCCAAGACACAAGAAGTCCTCACAGCTGCAACGGTTAAACTAGAATTAATTTTCTTCTGGCTGTTAGAATTCACTCAATCAGCAGGAAATGAGTTGATCCTACTGCTGACAATTACATTTCCACAAAACATTTTACAATCCCAAGCCTGCTTTGCTGCACTATAGAAAAAACAATTACAATTATTAATTCAGCATACAATGCTATCCAAGCAGCTCAATGGCGTCCTGGTTAGCTGCTGCCTTTCTGCTCCAGAGTTGGAGCAGGCTTCCATTATTTTGGCGTTTGTGGCACTGCTGCCCTGGGACAACAGGTGTTTGATCGAGGAGCAGAGCAGAGCGCTGACATGTTCTTAATGCTGCCTTGTACCCTATGCTTCGGGGACAGGTTCCTTCGTGGCATGAGTCTCACCAGGATAAACGCCTTGCTTATAATGGCGCTTTACCTATATGCGTTACATGATCACAGCTCATTCACATCATTGACAAACACTAAAAGAGTGCAATATTTTCAACATGTGAGGTCACAAGGTTTTGAGAAGTTTAATGCTCTCAAGTGGAAACCTCAGAACCTCCTGGAAAGGGAAGGTCATTCCATCCCACCTGTCCCAACACATGGAGACACGGTCTACCTTCTTGTGGGAAACCAAGTGACATTTTATGGAGGAAAATGTATATCCACCAGGGGCTGAACTGAAGGGACCTGGATTGTGATCCTGGAAAGAACACATGAACATCTTAAAAAGTAGATGAGGGAA
The DNA here is from genome assembly GCF_059453375.1 of Lepisosteus platostomus. Lineage (NCBI taxonomy): Eukaryota > Metazoa > Chordata > Actinopteri > Semionotiformes > Lepisosteidae > Lepisosteus > Lepisosteus platostomus. Next base: position 52,687,558 of record NC_142611.1, read on the forward strand.
CTCTTCTCGTTACCAACTATAAACTAGCAATAGACCGATCGTGCACTGGAGGCACTAATTATTCTACATCAAATGCAAAGCTACTACCGTAGATCGGAGGTTCTGAACCTGGGGTTCCTGCACTCCCATCCAATATATTTCAAATGTGACCTCATCATAACAGATGAAGAAAGACGATACATGTGCAATGACACACCATTACATATACACCTTGGTCAGTATATTCTTTTTCCATTTCATCAACATGACATGGGAATTGTTCTGTCAAAAACTGTTCTGCAATTTTGAGCTTTGGCTGACATCGAACCATCCCATTGAAGGTTATAAAAATTACGCGCCTCTTAAAAGATGCTTTTTTAAAAACAAACATAATAATGAAATAATTCACTAAAAACTTAAACATTTGCCATAATAATAAAATAAATGTGGCAAATTGAATTTGTAATAAAAACACTTGATTAAAATAGTATACATTTATCAATCCATTAAACAACCTAAAAACACAATCAAAAGTGATGAACACTATTTTTTGGTGGGGGTGTGGAGTACCTTTTATCACTGTAGGGAGTGCAGAACCTGTAAAAGTTTAAGAACCCCTGCGCTGGATTAATCAGGGTACTAATTAATGAAACATTTACTTTGAAATGGAACAGATTCAGCATCTTCATTACCACCATTTGGTTTAATGATCCAAACCTCTCTCTCAATGCCCCAGTATTATTATGAACATTAGGTGCTATTGCATTTTAAGTAGTTGGCACTAGACAGGTTGATTTAAAATTCTGCTCTTGGCTGAAGTATCGGATGCCATTGGAAAATGAAAGAATATGCAGTCACTTCAATCCTGTTACACCGAGTCTGAAACGGTGCACTGTTATTTAACCAGACTCGGCACTGTTCTCGCAGACTGACCTGCAGGAAGAGAACGAACCCCTCCTCCAAATCTCGCTCGCCAGGCTGTCCACCTCTTCACACTGTAATCCGGAACGGAAACAAAGCTTAGGTGTCAGTCAGAGGACAGGCAGCCTCAGCTACATGGCACAGGCCTACAGAAGGAGCCGTGTAATCGGAAGGAGAGCTACAGTTTTGCAAAATGAGGATATGATGAACAGCCATCCCTCATTTGCTTCCAGCAAAATTAATCCAGTTACAGTTTATTCAACAGCTGTGTATTCCTGGTGGAGTTACCACTCTAAACACAGTTTGAGAATTTATTCCAATTGGAGAGGGGGTCACTTGATCACTGTTAAACTTAAACTTAAATATCTAGCATGGGAACCAAATACCCGGACCCCCCACCTGTAGTCCCTCTGAACTTCTGCAGTTACAAAAAGCAGTCATGTCAATCACTGCACACACTTGGATGGAGAACTCCATGCTCAACAGAAGGAGAAGTCCATAAAGAATAGGATTAATTTAAAACAAAGAACACAATCCACTTTACTGCCAAACACTATTCACACACTTAAATGAGGGTAGTGTGGCCGAGCGGTCTAAGGTGCTGGATTAAGGCTCCAAGTTGCTCAGAGGGGAGAGTTCAAATCCCACCCTGCCAAGTCTTCCTGAGTTAAGACCCTGCTTCCACTGATTACATGTAGTCGTGGCCGAGTAGTTAAGGCAACGGAAGTGAAATCCATTTGGGATTCCCTGCACAGGTTCGAATCCTGTCGACTACGCAGTAACCCCAAATGGTACTTTTTACCAGCAGCCATATCGCCCTGCAACTCACAACTGGCAGCCCACTGAAGCTCAGCAGGTATGAGCCTGGTCAGTACCTGGATGGGAGACCTCCTGGAAAAAACTAAGGTTGCTGTTGGAAGTGGTGTTAGAAGGGCCAGTTGGGGGCGCTCACCCTGCAGCATGTGTGGGTCCTACTGCACCAGTATAGTGACGGGGACACTATACTGTAAAAAAAAAGGTGCCGTCCTTTGGATGAGACATAAAACTGAGGCCTGACTCTCTGTGGTCATTAAGAATCCCAGGGCATTTCTTGAAAAGAAAAAAAAACTCTTTCCATTTGCCTTTACCAATTCATGGCCTCCTAACACTCTTCATTTATGAATTGGCTTCACCACTCTGTTCTCCACCCCACTAAAAGCTTTTGTGTGACGAGCGTTCTGGCGCACTATGGCTGCCATCGAATCATCCAGGTGGATGCTGCACATCGATGGTGTGGAGGGTAGCCCCCCATTACCTGTAAAGAGCTATGAATGGAGTGTCCAGAAATATATAACTATAAGCAATTATTATTTATTATTATTATTAAATGAAGTGTTGACAACTGCATAAATACCTTATCATTCATTAAACCTATTCAGCTTTGGGTTTTTAGAGAAGAGGATTTGCAGTAGTTGTACTAAAATCCTTGATTACAAGACAGCTGGGGCACAATCATTGAGATAACAGTACCAGGTTTAGAATTTAAAATTAGCCTTATCACCGCTTACATTCTGCAGTGATTGATTGAAGAGTAGCAGCATATTTTACTTTTTACTGCAAATGTGATCCTAAAAATGATTGCTTGGCATAGCTTACAATTTATTAATTCAGATTTTCCTCTGCAGTATGCTAGGTCTGCCATCTCCATCCAAAAAATTATAAATTTAAAATGAGGTCTGTAGAAACAGTACAATCTGTCAGAAAATTAAGCCTTGCACTGTGTGCATTAGAAAGAAAAGGCTTATGCTTTGAGTTTCCTGTAAGATTTCAGGACAGCATTCCGACAGGTCATTTCAAACACATAGTAAGGTGCACAATTTATTAGTTTCACCAAAAAAGCACATTAAATCATTATTAAAATTATTAATTCAAAAATATTGAAGTCAGTTTGCAAAGGCTAGTGTATCAAGTAGGCTTAAAAAAAACTTTTACACATCATTTACACAGCACCCAAACTTGTTTTGTGTCCCTGAAGTGATTCAAAAAGTATGGGAAAAGGCTATTTTAGACCAGATACAGGCAGAAACCCCAAACCTCCTCATTACATTATTTTCATCAATCTTTAAAATGGATGCAGTTAAGGTGCCTATGAATTAAGCTGAACATTCTTCATTAAATGTATTTGAAAGCCATCTCCAGATCTTGTGTTTCCCTCACCTTAAACATCGATTTAGGCTAAGGCCCGTTGTTTAATTGACTGAACACCTAATGCACACAAATCTAACACAGAGAACCCTATTAAAATCTTATAACTTCTGTAACCTTTACTTCTACAACTGCTGCATAATGGCAGAGGAAAAGGGGAAAAAAACAGAAAGCAGCCTTCCAAGAGACAGCCCTCATAAACTATGCTTCAATAAACCGCTTCCTCCACCTTCCTTTCATTGACAAAACTGGGAGAATTAGCATTTACAGCCCAGTTCCTGTTTCAAGCAATCTCCCACTCCCTCAGTTCCCTTTTTCTTTTCTTTATGCCAGCAGCAACAGCTTGCTGTTTCACAGCTCTGCCTTTGTGTGCCACCTATACAAGTAGGTATGATTTCTGGCGAGTCGTAAAACAATTACTGGCAAATTCCTACAGCTCTTTGATTTCTTGCATGGACAGGGGGAAGGGGGGCATCAAAGCCCTATTTTACCATACAGTACAGGGGACACGGGCAACTCCTTGAAAACTCTTTTGTCTGATTCAGAGGGTCCATAAAGAAATCTTGCTGCTTTGTGTCGGTGCAGATCCAGCCATTTTTAGAAAACAACAGGATGGAAAACAAACCCCCTGTGTGCCATTTGCGGTTGTGAAAGGCAGTGCTGTTGCCACCCTCCTTTTAGGATGTGCAATTCAGGCTTCTGGACCTAGGAGGTTTACTGAAAAACAACACTTCTCCACATCAAGCACTTCTTTGTGTCTCTTAGACAAGCAGCTAACATACTTCGATAAAGCAAATCACAGTTCCAATTGCTTTGGCTAAAATGGTCATTTATCACTTCTTTGAAGAAATCCAAACCTTAAAATAAAATAAAAAATCATTGCTTTATATTTTGAAAGATATTTTCTTAATGAAATCACTTTTGGATTAACTGGAAAAATACCATAAGATAACTTTAAACAATAGCAATTTTGACCGAAAGAGTATAATCAGTACAGAAGTAAATTCAATATGTTCCACTCATATGGAGTACATAGAAGTTAGCAAAAGAGAAAAGTGCTAAGAGGACTATGAAGAAATATGTAAAACTCCAAACCAAGTTACAGGTTGTTTTTTGCCATTTCATCATAAATGGGGTTATAATACTAAATAGGAAAAAAAACTCCATGTAGCTCGTAGCTGATTTACAGCTGTGGTCATATTAACATACAATGATGTACATTACGTAGGTAACTGAACTCCAGGTTGTCCCAGTGTATGTATTGTAGTCTATAAAGTAACTTAAGTGTCATGCTATGAATCCCTTAAAGATATTTATCTGGAAGGCTTTCAGACAGTGAATGATGTCCTAAATGACACAGTTAAGACATCCTAACAGATCTGTCTTTGATACAATTAGGGTCAGACAAAAATGTAAAATGACAGAAAAAAATCTGGCATTAGCAACTACTACAGATTTCTATAATGAAAAGGAATTTGGGACCCTGAAGTTACTGTATGAAGATAGCTGTGCATCCATTCAATTGAAAGGGTAGCAAATGCATTTTTGACATTTCTGTGGTCACTCCAATGTAATATTAAAAGTAAAATTACATGCTTATTAAATGGCTAACAGTGGTACCTAAGGTAAACCAAAATTGTTTCTATCTGAGCTCTGAGGTTCCTGTGGTTATGTCTTCCTTCAAAAGCAGACAGTCAATGACTTAAGAGGAAATTGAGTCAATGCACATTGTGGGAGATGAAAGTTAGTCAAGGATGAAGGATGACATCATGTTTCACAGCTAGAAACCCAATTATATAAATTGCTTGCTATAGTGGATAAACCCATGAAAATAAGACATTCTTCTTCTCAGGGTGAAGGGTTTTTCGTTATAAAAACATTCCTTATATCTTCTGGTATTCTTTCGATATGTTTGCACAAATATCCCCCATGGACAATGGTTTTTCAACTAAGTCACTGAAAACAGAGCATAATTAGGAGCAAATATGACCTCTCAAAGGAACAGTTGATATCTGCATTTACATATTATATACAATCTCTTACTAAGCCTTAGAAATGGATATGCAAATGAAAATGAGTTGGCATCCGAAGGATCTCAGTTTCACTGCCAATACTTCATATTCACTATTTCCCATAATGGTTAATTTCAGACAACTGCATGCAGAATTTGAAAAGAATAAGATCTAATAAACAAAAACATCACTTACAATATATCAAAATGAAGATTATGGGCTAATGGTTTCATTGCATTGCAGTAGAAAATGACATACCAGAAGTTGGAATCAGCCAGTTCTGGAAATCACAGCTCATGGGGATATAAAGGGGGCATTATCAGAAACCCACCCATTTCTGATCAGGGCAACCCGCGCCTATCCCAGAAGTCCAGGGCAAAAGGCAGGACTATACATTGGAGAGAGCGCCAATCCATCAGAGGGCAGCACACACATAAGGACAGTTAAAAAACACCAGCTAACATAGCCAGCATGTTCTAGAAGGTAGAAACAGAATCACCTGGCTAAAACCCAGTAGGATCTTACACAATCCACCCAATAGATGCCTCAGTCCACAACTGACCATCAATCACAAGATAGCAGTCTTTGTGAATAAGCTTTTTTTCTGTGAAAGAGAACGCTATGAAAGTTTTCACCTATTAAAGGTTTTCTGTACACAACGCTGCAGCTCAGAGTATACTTGCACCTGAAAAAAAGAAGATGTTTATATTCTTGCTGGTTATAACAAAGAATCTCACTGCTAAAAATGTTAACTTCACTGCCGTTTCTAGCAGCTCAAGGAGTGGTCTTTCATGGAGATGCAGATAACTCGCATTTTATTCCATTTCTCATATACAGTACGCACCCACAGAAAGTTTAGCCGAACTTACAGAAGCTCTCCAGAGTGGTCTTGCAAATGGAATTTGTAAATCCTAAAAGAAAAACTAAAAAAATAAGACTCTGAACTCTAGGTTCATTTGCACAGGAAAGTGCCTATTATACAGACTGCAGGGATGTTAAGGAAAGCGTTTTACAAGATATCTAGAATTTAAGAAAGATTAAGAAATGAGAGGAGGTCATTTGGGTAATCCAGCCAGGCTAATTGCTAGTAGCTAATTGATCTAAGTACCTTATTCAGCTGTTTCTTGAAAGAAGCCAGGATAAACTTTAACAGGATAGCTACAGTAGGTAGCCTTTTCCAGATCTATACAACCTTTTGTAGGAAAAGAGCACCTCCTGTTTTCAGATTCAAATGCACTCGTACATAGTTACTAGTTATGTCCTCTGGTTCATATAAGGGACTTTTTCCAAATTGACTGTGCAATATATATGTTTTTGTATGTATGCTGTATGTAGCAGTGAATTGCATAATTTTAACATAACATTTTGCTACATTTTAACTAGATATCCTAACGATGTTTGCCATTATTATGGCGCTAGCCTTTTTTTATTACTCTTACAGACACTGCTGATGTACATGGGCACTGTAATAAATCCTTATAATATGCAATCAGCATATGGTACTTTAAATTAGCTTTCTTCCTGTGTCCATTTCCCATTTTCTGGCCACAATGGGACACATCAGACTGAACTGCATGATCATAGCAGTCGATCAATTAAATACCAAAAACTAAATGTGAATAAGTCTGCTGTTGGTGAAATTTCATTAAACTATGACATCATTGAAGGTGACTTGTAGGGGAGTATTAATATTGCAAAATAACCAAGAACTAAAATTTTGTTTCAGCTAAAAGTTACAAATTAAGGTACAGTAAGTGTCAAAATAATCAATAACCTGTTTTCTGAATGAAGTTTATATACATACTGAAAACACTGCTGCAAAATCTCCTACTACAATATAAACCTCCCCTACGCAAACCCAACATCACAATTGTGAGTGCCACACTTACTTGGTTTCCCACCATTTATCGCAGTTCAAAACTAGATGAACTTGTCATTAGTAAAATTGCTACAGGCTGTGAAAACCCTGTCTGTGTGCGTGAAACTAAAAAATGGCCAATGACCATGAACATTCCAGCTGAAGTATGTGCAGAAGCAAAATCACCAGCAGCTGTGAAGGGCAGTGCAATCTCACAGCTCACAAACTTTACAAGTCTAGACCTTCATCTCCTGTGCCCCAAGTTCAACTGGCCACTCAAGTGCAGAGAAAGGGGAGGCTGGTCTCCAGAGGCCAAGAAGAGGCCACATCATGAACTCTGCTTAAAAGTGCTCTACAATGTACTGCAACCGAGATCCTGAGAAAAGATCAATTCCAGGAGTTTGGTGAATTTGTCGTACTTATACTGGTGTAGTACATCTATACTCCAGTTTACCCTCCTGCTAAATTTTAAAGCATAATGAATAAGAAAGTTTAAAAAATATGAAAAATATTTAAAATAATTAGAGGGCTGTTAATGAGAGCTATGCATCGGATATATTCTCTGCATTTTATTATATTTTATTTTATATACTGTACAGGACTGTATTTGCTGTATTACTGTTTTCATCATTTAAACTTGATTTTTTATTTAAGGGAGGGGAATATGAGGGTATGAGAGTTCTGATTATACACGCTTTTGGACATAGAGGCTATGTCAAGAACCTAACTACAGTGTAAAACAGAAGTCTATTGTATATTGTATAGTCTACTGTATATTAGCTCCACCACCTAGACTCATTCTAAAACTGGATAATGACAGTTAACAGACGATTGCAATGCCTCCTCTGTCAGGTACCTATACACTCCATACTGAGGAATAACTAGCCTACTGTACATTGAACACAGTGAACTGGTAGTTACAGTTCCGGAGGAAAAACATATTCCCTTAAGGGTACTCATATATAGAAGCTACTTCAGTAATATTTCTGATACAGCATGTGAACAGAGACCACAAACTTGATCATAAACGGAAAAACACAATCCACTGGCTGAATCCTATAAATCTAGACACAGAGACATTAAGCCCAGAGGCTACCATATCGAGCTAATCATTAAATACAGGATTAAAAAAATGAAGCTTGTAAAATGTGAATATCTGAAGGCACTTTAGCAGCACTAATAAAAGAGTTCAGTGATGAACAGTAAGTTTTTCAAAACCTGAGTTAATTGATCATTAAAGCCTAGGTATCACTCAAATTAAAAACAGCTTTTCATTTACACACTGCATAATCCACATTCTTTACATCTTCTCAACTTGGAATAATGTAGGGTTAAGAGCTAAAGACCAACCATCACATGAAAAAGAACAATTATACCCATAGCTAATAATCCATTAAGAACACTTTAAATACCATTCTCATTTAATGGATATTGTTCTGGAAAAAATGTAGCTGTTAAAGTAACACCTTGAATGATTTTTAGCCATCTGGCAGGTCTGCGGGGATTTTAACCTGCACCTACCGCACTCATCCACTTTCGTTTCATGTAAAACTAAATAAAACTAATACAAAAATTTCAAGCCATGCAAAACAAAAAAGATTGTGAATGCGCTACTCATGAAATGATGCTATTACAGGAAATCTACTAATCTCTACTGCAACACCTGTGTTCTTCTCTCAAAGGCTGATAGTCCCAGTTTTAATGAAGCTTGACACTACCTGTAACATTACTGGCAATCCAATCATTCATTTTTATACAATAAAGAGCAGCATCCCTGGATCCAGCTGAAATCAGAAACTTTACAGAACATAATAAATTACAGTGAAGCTCATCTACTGTATAATTTTTCCATCAGGTTGTTAGTTTAGATATAACTCACATCTCCTCTCACCTTACACAATATGCAACATAGAGCAACTTTATCAAACCAGATCACACTGAGACAGCTATAAGAAGTAATGCAATTCACAATGTGTTTTTCCATTACATCAGCACCAAAAACAGTAGACAAAGACCCATATTAGGGGGCAAGCACTGTAAGAAATGAACAGGGTTCTCTCAGTTTATCCACCTCTAATACTGTTGTCAATGTTGGAGCTATACGATATCTATTCATCAAACTAGTGTTAAGAGTCAATGCAGGTTTTTCCAATTCCATAAATGCAAAACAATTAACTAGGAACATTAATTGCTATCAGAAAACTAGAATTGATCCCAACCCAGAATCATATAGCTACTAGCTAACTGTCAATACTTAATTTACTTCAAATTTCACCATATACAAGGGTCATTAAAGCAAAAACTGAATCTGCATCATAACTGTCCACCAAGCCTTGAGTTTCAATAGAAAACAGCAGGTTCATTAATGGAAACAAGCAAGAAAAAAAGAAAAAGCTGAAGACAACCCAGGAAGAAATCTCTACCAAACTGTATTATATAGCTAGGGTAGTTTAATGTAATACTTCATATTATATAGTGCAAAAACAAAAGGGACTAGAAGTTAGCCTTCTGATCGTGTTGTAAAAATATCCAATCAAACACAAAAATTTACTTTTGATTAAAACAGAGAAGAGCACATTAATCACATATTAAAAGAACACATGAAAGTAGAGTTCACTTACACTGCATTTCATTCTTATTGTGACTGCAACAATTTACTAGTCACTTCAAAGTAAAGAACATTAATTCTATCTCCATTTAGTATTTCCAAAGCCTTCTATGTGTGTGGCAACATGTAAATCTTCCTGAACTAAACATGAAACCATAGTATGACAGCCACCCAGGGGAAATAAAATCTTATGCAGAGACAACACAGTTTACATCTCCAAATAACAACATACAGATGTTATAAGGATCTAAACTTCAACTGAGAGCAAGCAGTCCATTAAAAACTTTTGTCTTAAAAGGATATTTGAAAATGCATTTCTCTCCTTCACAGTAAACTTGAGGGAATTTGTCAGATTCAGTAAATTTATTTTCAATGGTCTATACATAACATGGTCTCAATTTCTACACAAGTAAGAACATTAAAAAATATTAACCACCCATAAAGGAAATGAAGGTGAGAGGTTTGCCAAACTGTTTCAGAAACAGCACTATATTTCACAATCATTTAATTTAGATTTCCTTAACAGATCAGAACATGCTCAAAGTGAAATAAAACCACGTTCCAGTCCATTTATTTTGAGATGGTCCCTTCTCCCTGATGACTTTGAGAGCTAAATATCAGGTTTCCAAGGCTACCCAGCATGGCTGCTAATCATAGCTTTTGTTGGACATCCATTGAGCTCAATTTAAATGTCTCGGAGGCTATAAAACAGAAAATTGCAAGATTAAATCTGTACAGGCACCGCAAAGGGAAGTAAACTAGATTAAAAACTGACCTTGCACCGCAATGGTTAAAGATTAGCACTGCTCATTTCTGTAGCCTTAGGATAAATAAGAAATATAGGTGTCTTTGTTGTCTGCAAGAAGTACTCTTTTACAATATTTAACATCTTACATCCAAAACCAGTTTATTTATAAAGACATGTTTTCAAAGCAAGGTAAGTGAAAGACTCCTTTCATGTCCTAAGAGGGCACCAGTATAATCCAGAACAGCTGGGTAATTTGACTATATAAAACAGTATAGACGCCCCAAATGCAAAGGAAGTGACCTAATGCAGGACCATACTCTTCTACAGACCCATATCAATATGAGTTCATCTCAAGGCAGCAGTGTTGATACCAAACTATTCACAAGTCTGTTAGCATTAAAATGTCAAACACATGTACATCAGGAATCACATTTTCCTCAACTTTCAGTCAAACAGTCCTGATGATCAAAGCCAGGGGGCCCTGGGATAGAAAATAAGCTAAACTTTTTACCTTAAAACAGAAAAGAGCAAACTTTTCATCCAGAGGTATTTCTTCTGGGGGGGGGGTTAACAATTACCTCCAAACATCTACTTTCCAATTTTTTTTTGCTGCATTCGTTTAACCAAACTTAAAATAGTAGTAGCGAGGCGCAGCATAAAAGATGACATTGAAACTTCAAAAACCACAGCATCATTTGTTAATGGACACACCCTGTTACTTTAAACATCTTATTTTACAGGATACATTATTTTAAATTTTCATATACAAATAAAACATTAGTCTGTCCCACGTATGAGGAGTAAGCTGTGGTTCATACAGCCTGGTTTCTAAGATAAATAAAATGAAGAAAAATCTATAATTGTTTTTTTCCCCCCAGTTAAAACTTTTTTTTTTTTATGGAGAAGGGACTAACCTTCAACCAAGGTTTGAAATTTGTGACTACATGTTTGCTTCTGACTACTGTAAAGAAATCATTCAATAATTTGATCATTAAGATCTAACTATAAAACTTTGTCAAAAGTTGTGTATAAATTAGGGTTTGGCAGATTGACTCAAATGTTTGTGTTTTTAAAAGAGGAAAAGTGCTTTAAGCATTTAACTTGGCTTGTTTTAAGTCTGATTAGAGGATTTATTTAAGGCAAGTATCCTCCCACTTTGTGTGACATTTTCTTGAAACGTTGCGCACATTTATCAGAAAAGAAAACAAACATTGTTTCGGTGTACATCTCATCTTCAAAGGCCTTTCTAAAACACGTTTCGGTAGTTTAAGAAAAATTCAGAATTCCTACAGGATTTATGGATAGTATTAATGCTTCAAAAAAATAAATATTCTAGATGGATTTTAACCGAGATGTCATACAGGCTCAGCTGTTCTCAAGTGCATCTCTTCCTTAAATCCAATGTTAACTTTCATGTCTATCAGTCTCTATCATAAATCAGAGTGCCAGTGATATATGTGCTACACACAGAGGAAGCTAACCACATCAAAACTGGGACAAGATCAGGTGTTTTCAGTCCACCAAAAATGCATTTCATATGTGCTACAGAACCCCCAATTGTATCGCTGTGGACATAGTCCAAGAACCAACAGTGATTATCAGAGAATTACACAGCAAAAATTAAACTGAATGTAAAGATCTTAGGTTACTAGGAGAATCTAACAGATGCAGCAAGATGGACTTTCAGCACACTGAAAATTAAAAATACCCAGGGTTATGTAGTTCATTATGTAAGGACATAGGGAATATTTACCAATAGTTATATTTCACATTGAGTTTTTATATTAAAACTTAAAGTACAATTTAAAACTTATTCCTTAGACATTTTAAATGTACTTTCCTTAGATACTGTACATTTTAAGATTGTGTCATTTTGTGCATATCTGAGAACATCATAAATGCCAACTAATAAAATCAGAAACTGAAAATAGCCTGCTCACGTCTAATGAGTCACCACAGAAACATCAGGTTTTAAATTACATACCATTTATAGCCATGTTCACATTAACTATAAGCCCAGGGATTACTGAATCTTACTCAAATCATTGGACTATATACATGATAATGTTTGCAAACTTTTCTCCTCTGTCATATCTATTTCAACAAGATGAAAAAAGCTAATAACACCCAAGGAAGCTAGTTTGGTATGTCCAAAAAAACAAAAAAATAACCATTTAAAAATTATAATTAAACCCTTATTAATCATCTAATCCTTTTCCAAAATATCCACATCACTAGCAAGTAACACTAAACATTGATAAAACATTTGTGTATGGAAGCACACAATGACCGGGATTCTTCACACTGCATTTTCTTTAAAAAAAAAAACGTATTTTAGCTAATTAAAATCCTGTGGGTACACAGAGACACTGATTTTCAAAACATTACAAGAGCCTGAAACCACAGCCTGCCATTTAGCCAAGAGATGAGAGGTTGCCAGACAATAAAAGGCAGGCAGGCAACAGACCTTGTCTACCTGCATTGCTTTACTAACCAACCAAATGGCTGCCACTGAAAACAAAACATTGAAAGAATCCTTCAATGTTAGATGACCTCTCTCTCCTGCTCTTCCATTCTCTAGAATGTCCAGAAATGTTTTTTTCCACAAAAAAACAAATCTGCTTTCAAAAAGGACTTTTTTTAAAAGTACATTTTAGGTTTGGCCATTTTCTTTTGCAATGTCAAAATGATCTTGACAGGACTCTTCCAAATTGATCTTCTTCTAAAGAAAACTTAAATTATTAAACTTAAATAGCCATAAACTGTTGTATATGTTGTGTTGGCCTACGATATGGTCACATTATTTTTAAAAAAATAGGACAACCTAAAACAATTCAGAATGATGTGTACCAATTTCACAAAACACTAAGAAGCAGACATTGCAGATTCTCACACAAATGCATTGCAGGAGACTCAATTAACAGTACTATAGGGACAGATGCTTTTTCTTAAAAAAACTGTTTCATGTTAAACCCCTTTTACTGTTTTAAGTGAGAACTCACTCTGTGTATAACTTCCCTTTTCAAGTTTCTTCTCTTTAGGAAAATAATCCTCTAAAATAAAGATAACAGCAGTATTAAATCAATTTCTAGAAGTAGATATTTTTTCGCAAAGGCAGTGATCATTTAACTTCTTTTATGATAAATGGTAATGAGAAATCTGGCAGTCTACTACGCAGATATCAGACACTGCACTTTCACAATTATTTCAACCAGCACAGATCATAAAACACAATATATTCTTGACAAAAATAATGTATCATTATTATTCTGTGAAAACAGGCTGACTGCAGATGTACAATAAAATTACATCGTGTGTGGTACTGTATATAAAACCCCGCAGCAGTCGATTTTCAACTTGTAAAATGCTTGAAATCATTTCGTCTCCGCATGCCAAACCGTGTTAGATTTTTGCGGTGCCTGTAGAAGCGCTAAATCCATAAATCAAAAAGGATAGTTCTTAGGAGACCGGAATAAAATGACGTAATTAGTCCCTCTCTACCTCACTCGATTCTTTAAGATCTCTAAATACCGAACATGGTTAACCATGAAATATCTAAAAATTTAAATATTTTCAATGCATCTTTTTTAAAGATGATTTTTTCAATTAGTTGCTGCAAATTCGTAATCAGCTTTATTATGCTGTTGTCGTAGAGTATACTAGATTTTAACTAAACGTAATTAATCGTATAACTAGTATTGGAAGAATCAAAATGTTATAAAAGTTACGTTCGCTTCCAGTATAAGAAAAAAAGAGTCGTGAATATACAGTACAGCATTTCTTTTAAAGTGTTAAACACTACTTCCCTGCATTAATTCAAGCGAAAACTAAAATATACCACCTGACGTTTTCCTATGATAACAGCAGACAAAAAACGTTACAAACAGTAAAAAGGGTCTATTGACATGATCTGAAAAGCTAGAAGATGTGTTACAATAACAAATACAAGAGTTAGTGTAGTCCCATCGGGCTCAGATTCGCAGTGCTATTGTGCTCTCTGGGAAGGTCGGATTCAGATGACAATCAGCTTTCCACATCATCTAGTTTAACATATGTGTTAAGTGGTATTTGTACATATCACCACGATCTAAACAGATTGGAGCACAAGCTCCTCGTAATTAAAATAAATTTTACTTCCTTAATGAGAACGCTTTAAACCAATAATTGTGTAACCCAAAGTTTAGAGAACTACAAATGAACAAAAGGTTTAACTGTAATGATTACTAAGTATATACATATGAACGCAACAGAAAAATGTGGTGACAGGAGTTACAATACATAAATTGCCGATTTATTAGACTAAAAAAAAACTTCGACTACACAAATTAAATTGTCATGGGGCTATATATTTCACATACAAGTAACTTACGAAAGGTGCCATGGTCAGAGAAATTACGAAATAACATTTTAAAAGTAACTCTCAAGACGGTCGTTGAAATTAGTTGATAGGATCAAAGGCAAATGCGAATTTTGGTTTGTAATTACAAACCTGAAAAAAAACTTCAAACTAAGCTCTTCAGCAACTGCCATACACAGAAAAATGCTGTATTTTATTAACACGCTCCTTCTCGGGCATCATCGGGTATTAGGTTTTAAAAAGACGCACAGAAAGCAAAAACGAATCACAAGTGAGCGACCTGCACAATGCAGCTCAACCTTACAACTGTTCTCAATAAATAGAGAATGTTTCCTTGCAATCTGAGTCGCGTGTAATTACAATATGACAGGATCTCTCTAAGGCACTGACTTTGGCATTTTTCCCAGGACTTGTCACGTCAAGGAAAACTCAAAAACACCAGCAGCTACATAAAAAAAAATCCCAAACCAACAAATATTTAGCGGATGCCTTCCAACCTTGCCAAGCGAATACTCAGCCGGTATGACGTCCAATTTACAACCGCCCCCCTCCCAACTCCGTCCCTCACATACAGTATACATGTATACAGTAGTGTACGTTTCAGTACACAGTTCTTAACAACAATGTCACGCCACACCTAGCAACATCCGTTCCAGTACCAGATTAGGGTCTCCCAAGGCTGCGTACAGAGCTATTATATATGGCATAACATTTGTCTGACTGACTGCATCACAGCTTGCACCCTTAAATCAGTAGGCTGTATTTCTTTTGTTGCATTTCAGACTGAAAACTGGTCGGCTGCAGGCTATCGTAGTCAACTCTAATCTTGGGATTATCGTACGTAAACACAGTAGAGTAATTCCAGTTTCACAGCAGAAAGTTCTAGTTTTAAAAGACTAGAATTAAAAAAACACCAGTTTTACCCCCAGTTAAACCTTTCGCAACAAACTATCGCAGTTACTACAAATTGTTTCATATTTAAGCAGGATGGATGTTACAACCAGAAAGCAAAAAAATACTAAAAATAGATTTTAAACTGAAACGAAAAGTACATAAGAAAAAAAAACTTTTTTCCTAACAGGTGTCTGATTCTTTTCTTTATAGGAGGTGCTACTAAGCGTGTTACGCCGGGAAATACTTGCATAGCATTTAGTAGTAGCATTTTATAGTAAAAAAACGTTCCATACAAACACTTAGTTATATCAAATAGTATAACCAAAGTTTTTATCTGTACTTCATGCTAACGAGACTTTGCTCCAAATTACCTTAGAAGTCGTTAAAACGGGTCACTTCAAACAATACCTTGCGCGTGAATTTTCTATCACCTTTCCGAAGCCATTCTGAATGTTACAACACAGCTTCCAGGATAAAACTAACAAATCGAGGGCTTAAATGCGTAACTATCTCTTAAATCGACTAGATAATTTGTACACAAATCAAGGCGAAAGCAGTTCAAACACAAGTAAGAAAACAAAAGACATCGATTTGATATGATCATTGAGCTAAACAGATAATCCAGTGGACCAAGCTGAAGTCAATTTCATTGTAGATGCAGGTAAATGCACATCAACACCACAAACAAAGCCAACCAAACAATACCATATTTTAGCTAATCGATATTCTTAACCATATAGAACCAGGGACGTTCTTGTTCAATTATCGTAGT
The DNA here is from genome assembly GCF_059453375.1 of Lepisosteus platostomus. Taxonomy (NCBI): domain Eukaryota; kingdom Metazoa; phylum Chordata; class Actinopteri; order Semionotiformes; family Lepisosteidae; genus Lepisosteus; species Lepisosteus platostomus. The sequence continues at coordinate 52,703,891 of NC_142611.1, forward strand.
AGAAGGCGAAAAGGAACAGTATTGCTGTTTAATAGTTTACTCCCAATAAACAATATTGCCCCGATCTGCCATTACTACTACTTAATACTCTACAACCACAAAACACACGTAGTACACATTTATACCTGTACCTCAATATTTATATTATTTCGACCTCACACCTGCGAAGCGGCGTCCTTACCTCTTTTTGGTCTTGGGAAGCTTTCATGTAGGTGAAAAACTACTTTTTCCACAAAGTGCTGAATGTTGCTGTGCTCGGGTCCTCTGACGAACACCATCCAATCATGCGTAAAACCCTCCACGGTAGGTTTCTTTCTGACCTGGGCACGGTGTCCAAGCTCTAGCTTCACCTGAACTGCGCCCTACAACATTCGAATACAACGACAGAAGTCAACTTTACCATCGCTACAATCGCCACGGCCTGACTAGGACAATTTAGAAAGAGAACGATACGAATCGTAAGATAACATGAATACGCGTACTTACAAATAGGTACAGCCTACTGCACAACTACACATGAAATAATGAAAACGCGCAGAAGGGAACGCCACAAAAAGATAAACTATTGCAATGCAGTGATTCCCGAGCAAATAAATATTAAAATAAACAGTAGTCCCAATAATAATAATGCACATCATATCACACATCATATGTAATATAATATGAAAAGGAACTGTTTCACCAAAACCTGTTAAGACAATTTACTAAATCAGCATCAGTATTCAGATTCTTATATCGTTCTTATAACTAACCCACCTATCATAATGCATGACATTTTCTGAAGCAAATATCCTAGTTCTTGCAGCAACACTTACGTTATTTTTAAAACTTTGATTTAAAAAAATACCAGCCTACCACTACTTTTTTCGCAGACATGCTCTAATGCGTGAGAAATGCAGCATTCTAGACGCGCCTCTCAGCTTAACTAGTTGTACTGTACTTGTATAGAAATATGGCTGGAAATCTGCAGCACAAATAGGCTGAACAGTATCACCTTCTTAAAGCAAAACCGATATCGTACAATTTCACCAAGCATACAAGCACTAACCACCGGATACTTACCGAGCTGGCCATGCTTGAGGCCGCGCGTTAGTGCTATTTCATGGAGAATTTGGTTTAAATGAAAAGACAGAAGAGAGCAGAAGGTTGATGGCGGACATGGTCTCTTAATTGAACTCAGCCCGAGTTTCAAAGGCTGAGGAGTGAAGCAAGACGCATGCGCTGTTTCTGTGCACTGACAAGAGAGTCGCAGACATAACACAAAAAGGCGAACCAATGAAACGTGGTAAATGAACAGACAGCCAATGTCATGCAGCACCTAACTTACCCACATAAAAAGCCCAGACACTAGAAAGATTTCACTAGCTTGGAAAGCAAAAGAACGACCTATAATTGTACTATTACACTACCAACCAATTACAATAACAAGTAACTAAATTTAATTCGGTTATCGATCATGTGTTGTATCCGGTTTTATCACTAAAAAACTGCAACTTCGAATATGTAACAGATAATCTGAAAATAAATACATTATTGTGCACTTTTTGCCATCTTGACAGTCAATGAAGCGGTTTTTAAGAAAAGCGTATAGTAACTGCATTTGAAATCAAAGAATAGCAAAAAGGAGGCAAATTTAAAATTAATGGAGCAACTAAGCGTTTTGGCAGGGTGACTGTACCCAAGACCGAAGTACAGAAGTGTTTGTAACTTTACACTAGAATGAATAAAGCTTATGAAAACTCCACAGCCTTATAAGTTTTTTTTTTAATAATAACATGTAATGGCTTTTATTTATGTCGAACATGTTTACATTAATATTATGTTGTGGATAATTTGAATCTAATGCATGTATGAAAATATAGTGTTTGTGATTTTTTTAAAGAATAATTTAACGTTTGACTTCTGTGCATTAACTACAATCGCAGCTGAATTATATCTCCCCAGAATTTGGGAGGGATAGCATCACCCTTGCAGTGACGCTGCATTTTCTTGTCTTAATTCAGCTCCGAGGTTTGGACTTAATGTATCCGCGCTAAGGTGCGCCACTGGAATTATATGTATTTCATAGTAAGCATTTGAAAGGTGAAACAAGAGTTTTGCGGAATCGTAACAAATGAACAGAAGACTATATTCACATTAAGTTATGTTTTACTTTTATTGGTCACCATAGTAAAGAACGTGGCATGTGTATTTTAAAAATGGTCGAGTTACTCTTAAATCGTTTCGGAATTACATAGATTGAAATTGTATGCCTATGAAAAGGGAAAAGGTTTACGGTGGTCTCGGCTTGAATACGAGCTAATTAATACACATCAGTAATAAATTGACTCGGTAACGTTTTAGATCCATCAAAAATTATTCTAGAGAAGTTAAATAATGTGTCCATGGAGTGCGTTGTTTGATAACACAGGTGAGAACAAACTGCAAATATATTCAGGTCAGTACTTCACAGCGACCGACTTGGTATTCACCAACCTTGAAAAATGTGTAATAATACACATCAAATAGCAAGAGGAACCAGTAATACCTATTATAAGGAACGCTATAGACTGGTATATAGTACTATATGTATTGTACAGTATAAAGAGATTAAAGAGAAAAGTTGATGTGATCTTATATAATGAGCAAAACATTGTTCATCATCATCAAATATCTAAAAAGCAGATTTTCACCGGATCGTCTCTGAGTAACGAAAACGTAGGATAGGCAACCAATACGTTAATAACACAAAAAGAAAACATAAAACCAGCCCCGCATGTCTGGCAGAACATTTAACGGAAAAGGTGTGTCTAAAATACGGTTTAAGTTTTACTAATGTAAAACAAATCAATCGCAGAAAAGTGTCCATTATTCACAGCTGCTCGTACTTTTAATGGTTCGCGGTGACTCGGGCAGACCCAGGGCGCAAAGTAGGATTACACTCTGGAATAGTCAACAGTTTAACACTCTTGGACTGCATCTCTCTTACTTTACACAAAGAGCGAGATGGAGGAAAGCTTCGTACAATATTCAAACAACTGTGCGTGATGAATTTTGATAGACCAGATAAGACAAAGATACTGTGTTGTTTATTAGTGCTGAAGGTTGTTTGCGTGTACATTTAATTTTTGCTGAAGAAGAAAGCAGTGAGTCACTGTGCCCACTAGGGGGAGAAATACTATGTTATTGCTTACGCACGCTGACGAAGCCAACTCTCCCGGCCAACCCTGCGAATATAAACGGCCACATTCAACGTCTCACAGACAGCCAGGTTGCAACAAATTGGAGAAACAACAAAATACAAATAGAAACAAACAACATTCACTAATACCATAACACAGAAGTAAACCTGTTCAGTCCATTTCTACCCCAGAAGCACCTGCAGCATTATTAGTCTGGTTTTCATTGGTCCTGTCAAAGAAATAAGTAACTCAGAGGCCTTTGGGGGCATCACAATGCCTCCACGTAGCGCTGAGAATCCCCGTTGGCTTCAAATAATACTACTAACTAGCACACAAAATACAGAGTCCATGAGGCATGCAGCTCTTAAGATGCACATGTGGACCTAGGAGCCTTTCCGCACTCCACAAACATCACAAGTCCAGCTGTACTCTACCCTAGTAAAGGTGAAGCTTACGTTGCCACAGGGTTTGGGTTTCCAAAGTGTTCAGTTCCTGACTATCAATGTCACGCCCTCCACAGCTGGAGGGCGCTCGTGCTCTCTCCTGTTCCTAGTTTCCCTTGCTTTCCTTGTACGTCTGGTTTCTTGTCTGGGGCTTTATATTTCCAGGTCTCTCCTTCCTCCTCGCTCGGCATTGGGATTGGTAGTCGAGAGGCTCACCTCACCAGGTCGCCCCACATCCTCTACCTGAGGGCTTATGTCTCACCCCGACTCCACCCGATACCTTGAGCCTGGACAAACCCTCTCGCTCGCTCTGTTCCTACTGCTACACATAGGGTCCTACTACCTCGCCGGTCTCTCCATGGCTAGCCCCTGGCTTCTGTGACAATCAAAGACCACAGATTATCTTCAGAACCAGATGTCAGAGAGTTCTTGGCACCACTAACTGCCACTTTGACTCACTTTCCATCAGTTTCTTCCACCTATCATACAGAAGCCTTTTTTACAACATCAAGGAACTACTCAGCTAGTGCTGTAGTGTAATGGCTGCACAGCACCTTGACTCTACAGGAATAGGGTGTCAGCTCCACAAGCACTAGCCTGTGTTCCTTCATCCTCCAGCACACAACTGGACCCACCTTTAGACTAGTCTCCGGCAGCTCCTGTACCTTGCAGACTGTCACAAGTGGGAACCAGCTGGCTTTTTAATGCTCCTCTGGACGTGGAGAGTACTGACAGTGCTACTTACCTTCCAGGTTCACAATGAAGTGCTAGTGTGGGAAAGAGACAGGCAAAATTGCTATAGTAACTCCACACCTGCCAGGTGCTCTTGCTGCATCATGCGGTAGCCCTATTCAATAACCAGGCAAAAATATGCCACCACCTGCACCCCATCTGGACTTGTATAAGAAAGAACTCCCCTTGTTTCCTTGTCACTCACATGGCTGTGAAAGAGAAGAACAAGATCCAGTTATACTCACACAGCAGTTTCTATTAACACTACTTGTAGCAACTCAATGACAGCAAAAAATGTCCACATACTCAAGAAACAAAGTTATCTATGTTCAGTCTGACTCAGTCCCTATCTAGGTCAGGTTGTGATCCTATGTAGTCATCATATCTAAAAGAATGTGGTCTACATCTATTTGTGAACCATGTAGTAACTCGGCACCTGGGGCTTGTTGTGACTCTTTGCCACCCATGGTGGTTCTCATAGTGCTGCCCCCTGTTCAGTTTTCATCATCTTCAGGGGAAAGATTACGACCTTGAACAGCTAAGTTGTTCCTGTAATGTTTTTCTTTGTAGGCATCCCTTGATTCCACTGGTCAATGGCACCATCTTGCCACTTATGATGATGGAAGAGGCAGGAAGGTCTAGCTATGCCAGGGCACTTTGCAGCAGATCCAGGCATAGGATACAGGGGACCACAATGTCTGCTATCTAGAAGCAGTGATGCAGATGTAGCAGTCAAGGTAGAGAAGAGTCATATATTGGCTGAGCAGGGAAGCTGTTTGATCCATTAATGTACAAAACTTCTTTTGGACCAGGCCCCAGTTCATCCTCCCAACCCCATGTCTCAGCACAGAAATGGTGGAGATGGTGTTAAACTATGACACCAGTGAACTAAACGTGGTGTGTTCCAGCAGAAGGAGAAATCTACTGGAGACATCGCTCACCCAGCCAGGAAGCCACGTGTTGTAGAAGCAAGTGGAAAAGAACAGGGTAGCATTTCTCCTTCTATTCCCCATGTTGGAATTTTTCAGCCGGCTCCTGTCATGCAGTTTGGATTTGGCCTATCTAGCTTCAGTGCCAAGACCATCTAGTTTGGCAGGGTTTTATTATTAGGGTTACCATCTTGCTCTCATCCTTGGCTGTCTCTGTGGAAGCATGGTGACTGGGATGACAGATGAGACAAGACATCTCATCTTCAGCATGTTCTGTTATTGAGAGCAATTTGTTGAGAGTGGCACACTTCCCCAGTATTACATGCTGACTAAATGAATCAGGAGCTTGGTCGCTAAGGGTGGTGGCCAATTGGTTCACTAAAGGGCATTCTGTCTCCAGGAAGGTCTTATTCACTATGCAGCAAATGTAATCAAAATGTACCTAAAAGTCACCCAGTCTAGCAGCAGGTGCTGTGTTTGAGTCATATGAATGCTGAGACATCAAGTTGTGGATGTCAGGTTCTTTAACAAGCAGGCTGTCTCCTTGGCATCCAATGTCTTAGTCTTAATGAAGCTGTAAAACATAACCTTCTACACATCCCATACTCATCAAAGCATCTCAGTTTATTTCCCTTGGCTAGACAAGGTGGTGACATGTTCCTGCTGTGCACTTGAAGCCATCTTCAAGGTCAGAAAATCAGGCTCCCTTCAGAAGGTTTCAGTCTTGCTTCATCTCCCTTGCACAGGCATGGTGTTGTCCAAATCTAAAGTACATTTCTAAAGAGAGCTTTCTCTATCACTCCCTCATTGCTCTTGCAGAAATGTTGGGGCTCTATGAGCAGGGCTTATTTAGAGATGGTGTAGCAGTTCCTAGATACTCCCATAGTTTTTTCAATATGGAGGATTTCATGGAACTATGTCCATTAACAGTTTCAGACAATTCAGACAAGATGGGGTTCTTTTTTCTTGTGTCCTTCATTTGAAAATGGAGGAGTGCAAAGTTAGTGTCACATTATATACTGAGTTACTCTTAAGTCTTTCTCAGAACCCAAAAGTTCCATTTTACAGGACTAAATTCAATATTACATCTGGTCATTTTTCAAAAGCTGTGTTTTCTACTTGGAAAGTTTATTTTGGTGATCTGTAGTTCTGAGTTGGTATGAAGTTTATTGGCAGATTTAATGTCAGAGTTGCTGTTACTTAGTTTACAATGTCACCTTGCAGTAGAAGGAAGAAGATCATTCAAGTTGATATTAAGAGAGATAATTAGATGTTTACTTCAAGTTCTTTATATATTTTTTCATTTAGAGTAACCCATTAATTATGTTATAACCACCTGTTTTGCAATCACCAATTCTTTAATTTTTATATCTGATCTCAAAGCTACGAACCCCATGACTGCATACAAGGGAGAATGAGGAGAGAATGAAGAGGTGTTGGCCATGTTCTTTGTCCTGTCAAACTGAGTAACTTTTAACTTATCACAGGCACCACAGCCCTGTTCTGGAGGTTCAGCGCCAAATGGAAGAAAGACACTTCCCTAAAAAACAGCACTGAATGTCTGCAAACACTGGAGGCAGAATTATCTAGAATACTATAAGCACTCAAGATTAATAAATCTTCAGGGCCAGATATAGTATATCCTATCGATTGTACTTAATGAAACAAGGGATGTTAGTCAGAAGCAACTGATACAACTCTGCCAACAGTTGCTCAAAGATTGGGAAAGTGCTCATAGATGGGATCATTACTAGTACTGTAGTGCCCATCCGTACAAAGGGTGACAAAACTGAAATCTGTAATTATAGATAAATAAGTCTGACTTCTGTTAAATGAAAGGTTAAAGAAATAGTATTGAAATATTGAAATATGAGACAATATGCAAATATGAGACCCTATTTCTTAGTCAACATTGATTTAGAAAATGTAGGCTTAATAACCTTTCCATTTTCTAACCACTTCATCCAATTTAGGGTCGTGTAGGAGGTTGAGCCTTATCTTAACAAGCAAAGGGAACAACCTTGATCCTCCCTAGTAGGAGACAAGTCTATCACAAGACACAGACATGGACAGAAACATGCACACGCACACGCACACGCACACACACCAGGGCCAATTATCCTACCAGTATGACCGTGGACTATGAGAGAAAAGCAGAACACCCAGAGGAACCCACACAAATATGAAGAGAACATACAAACTCCATGCACATGCCATGCCAGAATCGCCCTGGCCCTGTGAGGCAGCAGTGCTATCCCCTATGCCCCCATGCTGATCCTTGCTGTTCTTTTAACATGCAAAATCACTGATTGACGCACATTCAATATGGCATACTCTGATTTTTAAAGACTTTTCATAAGAAATTAACTCTCAATAGCAGGGAGTAGGCATTTGAAATGTATATATTAAGATTGATAACTGGTTAATGGATAGAAAACAGTCCACAGAAAGGGGAAATGCTAAAACTGGAGTGATGAACTTAGTGGAGTACAACAGGGATCTGAACAGGGACCACTGCTCTTCTTAATTTCATTCAAAGATCAAGATTCAAAGAAAGTAAATCAAACAAGATTGTAGAAATACCAAAATAGGAGGAAAAGCAAACACTGTAGAAGCAGCAAATGTAATTTAAAAATATTCAGATAAAACTCAAGTTTGGGCACACACCTGGCATTAGGTATTTAGTGGAGAAGAATGCAGAATGCAGAGAAAATAAACAAAAACTACAAATAACGTATAAGAAATGCTGAGACTGAAGAGGCTTCTTAATAAAAAGACTTTGAGTTATTTTTTATTTTTCCTGGTCATTTATATCTTCTAGATTGCGTGGGGAATAAAAAAGGCTTTTGTTAGGAAATACAGAGCCTTACAAAAGTAACTACACAAGTAGTCTGTATTGTAAAAAGGTTTTGACAAATATATACACTTTTTAGTACTACACTCTTATTTAGAAGGCATATCATAACATTTAAAAATAATATCCCCTCTGCCACCTCAAACATCCTGGCTATGCCACTGCAGTGATAACATCTTGTGATGAATTACAAATGATACACACATTTTTAGCAATGAATATTTTTAGTTAAAAGTTTAATACTCAATCTGGACATGTTTATGTGAGGAAAATAAGCTAAACATCAGAAAAACTATCTATATCTATAGATAAATATACAATAGATAACTATATCACATTAAAATTGTACAAAGCACTCAGAAGAACATTACAGAAAAGAAAGTAAATGTTGGTAAAATAAGACCTCTTGTCTATGTGATAAATTACATTTTGGGTTCAGAACTATTATCACATTTTATTTTAAATTCATAATTATTATTGATTTAAAGTTATTCATATTTTAGAATTTGTTAACATACATGTAGTATCACTATATTAGAAAAAGATTTTGTGACTTTCAGTTCAATCAGTTCAAAGAAGAGCAACCAGATACCTCCTGCAGCTTAACGGAATGTCTGAAACTGACAGTCTAGAAGAACTGAACCTTTTTAGTCTCAAACAAAGACAACTAGTAGGGGACCTGATCCAAGTATTCAAAATCCTCAAAGGAATTCACAAAGTCAGCCTGGTAAACGTCTTCAGTATCAACACTGAAAAATGAACCAGAGGTAAAAAGTGAAATCTATGTGAAAGTGTATTTATAGCTGAGAACAGGATGCACTTCAGTGCACATTGGGTTGTGGGAGTATGGAACAAGCTATCTAGCCAGATTGTTGAAGCTGATAACCTTGTTGTTGTTTTTTTTTTTTTAAAAAAAACAACTGCACAAAGTTCTAACTGCCAAATAGGCTGGATGTGCCAAATGGCCTCCTCATGTTTGTAACCTACCCAGTTTCCTTGTAATAACCAGAAAAAGGAAAGACACTTCATTGATTACTCTTTTGTGTATTGTTAATAAAAGGACAGAGCAGTATTTATCCAGTATTCTGAAATAAGTGTAGAGTCATATCTGTTAGAGCGCTAATCTTACACTAAAATCACAAAATGTTTGATGATCTAATTGCTCTCCTCCCCTCCAATGGAGAACAGGAAGCACTCCTTTGCCCAGAGGGTTGTGAGAATATGGAACATTATTCAAAGCCAATACCTGTCTTTCAAGAAACAGATGGAGGATTCTTGGATCAATTAACTGGATCAAACAGGTATGATGGACCAAATAGCCTCCTGTTGTTTGTAACTTTTTTATGTTCTCCAGAGTCTATTGATGATATTATTACTACATTCCATATTGAGGTGCTCTGGATTATCATTAAGAAATTTAAAAGCAGTTATTTTTTTACTTTTAATAAATGCCGTGAGAAGACCGACACATCAGCAAGCAATTGTGCAACATAAATGTGTAACCCTCACTGAAGTGAAATTCCATATATTGGTCCTAAAAGAAATCTGGAAACACCTTTATTTGTCCCCAGATGACTGTACTCCTGAAATTCCACCAGTTCAGTGGTGAATACTTGTATGTAGTACCAGACCGATTTCCAAACGCAAACTCGAAAGTCACTTGTAGAGCCTGTCAGTATCCAGCTGGCTATGTCACAGATATGTGGACAAAAGACATGTAGCTGAGACAGCTGGAGAGCCTGAGAGCCAAGCTAAATTTTGCAGAGAATACGGTCCTGTTTTGCATGTTTACCAGATGTGTTTATTGAAATTATGTTGAGGATGCTGAGGAAGAGGAAATTTATCTAGAGCAGACTTGGAGTGAGTAAAGCATCCTTTTATCCTTGCAGACAGACACATCAATTTCAATAGACAGTGGAAAGTGCCTCACTGTTTGGACTCTTTGTTATTCATGTTCAGAAACAGGAAACTGATACCCACTGGGGATTTAATTTCAGAAGAGGCAATGAGTCCTATGGCACAGCTTTTGGCAAAGCATTTAGATGGAGAGTTTTTCTATTTCATAGGAACACAGACATATTTGGAAAATTGTTAAATGTATGCACCCATAGCTTTTGCATTAATTAAATTAAAGACTTTACTCTTTTGTTCTATTTCCAGCAGAAAGAAATTACTGTTTGACATAGATATCTTCAAAGGAAATTAAGTACATGGCACACATATTAGGTCTATTTTGTATCTGCTATTTTGTTGACCATTCTAAACATTTTGATTCTTCATTGTTCTATAAAGATTTAGTCTTATATGAATAATGATAATTCTTATGAATTACCGGAACATATGAATGGTTACAAATGAGAGAAATTAAACGTTTTTATAAAACAGTCTTTTGTATTCGTATTTTGTTTCTAAAATGATTAATTATGTTCTTTGTTTTGGGAATATGCATTATTTTATTAAAGAGCTTTACGGTGTATAGCTATTTATTTTCCCCCCAGAAATGTAGTTAAAATGTTTTATATCTTGCAAGACAGTTTTGGAAGTGACAGAAGAGAGAAGCTGAGGACGTATTGAACAGCTGGACCCATGTACTGTAGTGCATTTAACTTGTTTAATAGCTACAACTTAGTTGAGAGCAATAGAAGGTTTCTTGGAATATTACTATCCTCAGGATTTGAGGAAAAGGTGTAGTGAAGTGTACAAAGAGGTACAAGCCTGAATAGTCAAAAGCAATTGTTTTTTATTATTGTAGACCTGGTTAGTGTTATTGCACCTTATTGATGTCCCCCTTACTTTGAAAATACTGTACAGTTGTAAAAATCATAAAGTTCTCATTAGTTCTATTGCAATCTGTCCTGATCATTTCCATTCCCCACTTGAGCACTAGGAATAAGTAAATATTTGTGCTGTATGCAGTAAAGAGCAGTATGTAAGGAACAATGGGAAAGATTAACAAAGTCAAACTGATCTGAATGCCACAAGATAATGAAAATTGCTTTAAATATTCAGGAACATTTCTGTGTTGTGTTGCAATGTTAGGTTAGCCATTTCAAATTCAGATCTGTGGCTAAAAGTGTAGAATAAGATTTATCACCTAAAATCTACATATTGTATTTCTAAATGTATTATAATTATTGGTCAGGCCCTTCCATCTAGTCCAGTCCTGCTTTATTTAATAAAGTGAAAACGGTATTGCTATTCTAATTCACTTTCTAAATGTAATTTTGGTCTAGGTGATCACTGTAGTTGATGTTTACTTCTTCATAGAGTAATCAGTTTTTAAGAATTTATAATGTACAGCGATTTTACCTAGTTCAGGAGATATTAAAGTCTTGTTTACTAATGAGCAAGGATATACGCTATAATAAGTCCATAACTGAGAATATCATAGGAGAACTCTTATTTTAAAAAAATGTAATTGTTCAGAACCTCACATAGATCATATTCTTAACTTTCATCAGCTAAGAAAAGCAAATATAGTGTGACAATATTGAATCATATTCCTTATTTTTTAATCATGTCCACAGTACACTTACACATTAGAAATGACACCACAGTTTGTATCATTACTGAGGTGTACATGTGACACTTAAGAATACGTCTAGGTCCTACTTTGCATTATGTACAGTAGTTTGTTAGTATATGAAATAAAATTGGTTTTAAATGTTTCACCTGAAACCAGAAACAAAACGGCCAAAAGACAAGAGATGTGTAAAGACATAAACGGGCGTTTATTTGAACCGGAAGGACTGTAAAGTAATGTAGTTGCAATTGAGCTCTACTTTCGAAAAACGAGTTTTGAGCCTTTTGCTACGCCGTAGTTTTTATAAACCTGACAGGTTTTGCAGCGCTGGTTTCTATGAGCTGTAGAACTGCTTATGTACCGGTAAGTTATTCTCTTCTGTTTTGTTAAAATGTTCGACTTTATTGTTGTGTTAAATAAACATTTTAAATAGTCAAAGTGAATCTGTGGAAATGTGCTTCATTCGATATTTAAAATAATTTATTTTGATCCAGGATAGTTTTCGTTTGAGCTTCAGACTGCATCGCAGTACAGAGGACTTTCACAAATATCAGTTTTCCAAAAACTTTTGGGTTCATATGTAATGAAAATCAAAATTAAAAAAATATAGTTTATTCACTCCACAAGGTACACAAGGTTAATCAGTATTTCTTATTAAGAAACGCCGTTAGTACAAATAAGGTGATGCCACACTGGCAGTTTGAATACCTCACCACTCTGTAGCTACTGTATGTGCACTAGCAAAAATGAGCTGAATGTGGCTCTCTAGGTCAGAATTACTAATGTTTTAAAAAGCTGGAGGATTATTACTATTTGAGTATACAGTATGTTATCATTAGCAGGTACAGTATTTTGGCGTTTTTCTCGTGTTTTGTTGAGTGAGTGTTGGATGAGCTGAGTACAATTAAACATTAAAACAAGACAAGCAAATCTATTGTAAATTAAGCGGTCACCCACGTTTGACAGGAAATATTTGTTACTTTTACTTTAAGAAGGACAAAAACATTTTCTTAAAACATCTTGATTGATTTCTTGGCATCCAGTATATGTACCGGTTTTATATTCAGTTGTTATCCATTCTTCCATCTTTGCGTGGGTGATGTGAACCAACGGTGATCAATAAACCATGCTTATTAAAGATTGATTACTTCAGTTTTATAATGTAATTTTAGAACTGATGTTCACCTATATACTGAGCATGTTTTGGTGTGACTTAAATTGCTTTGTTAATCATTCAGAAAGAACACTGCTAGTCAATGATTAAATGAAGTGACTAAAACAAATACATCAGCAACTCAGTGTATTTATTCTGAAATAAGTGTAGAGTCATAAAGTCTAAATGTAAATGTAAAGGTAGCATTCCCTTCTTTGCTCTGACAATGCTAGACACCAAACATGTTCAGGAAAAATGATAAACATTTTAACATTTTATATTGATTGACTGATGAAATCTATTTGTAGGTTAATGTGTTTCCTCCACCTGATTGATGTAATCTTTTTCTTACATTTTTTCACTGTGAAAAACACTGCAGTGCTGTTTAAGTAGCAGACAACAGTACAAAAAGTGCCTCTGGGCTCAGTAAAGTGAATTTTGCATCAAGCCATCTAAGTGTTCTACACTACCATATTGCATAAAACATACACCTCACTATTTTATTGTTAATTTTGTTTTTCCCCTCATATTTTATTTTTTCTTCAGACTTGTGAATACAGTGAATGCAAGGAAAAATTAACCCATTGTATGGAGTAAGAAAAAACAGAGAAATTCTTACCTAGCTTCACACAGGATGTCTTTTCAGTTCTGAGGCTGAAGTATGTCTGCTTTCCTGGGACAGTTTCTTCTGTTGTTATCAGTTCATGGGAGGTGTTTTTTCTATCATGTTCTCCTGTCAGTTTCCCAGGACACATTAATCTATGCTGGCAATGTTCCACCTTCAACCTGACAACAGCTGTGTAGTTTATCCTTGTATTTTATTATTCCTACAGCAAAACTTGAGAAGGTAAAAGTCCGAATTACGTGCTTCACATGATACTGAATATGAGAGTTTCTAATGAATAATTGATTAGCTTATTAGAAAATTAGAAAAGTAGAGTATCTTGTTAGTCGGTTAGAGGTTAACTTTTGACATGCTTTTAATATTTGCTTTAGAAAGTACAGTAAGATCTCAGAGGTCTATGAAATGTGCCAATAAATACACAGAATATCCCTCCAGAAATCAAGGGATGACAACTTTAAACATAAGAACAGTTGCATACTTGAGGAGGTCATTCAGCTGATCTAGAGCACTTAGTGAATAACTAATTGATCTGAGAATCTTATCCAGCCATTTCTTGAGGGAACCCAAGGTATTACCTTCAACATCATGGCTGGGTAACTTGTTCTGTACCCCCACCACCGCATTGATCACCTTCTAAAAGTTAAGGTTTAGGACAAACATCTGTGCATAGAATGGAGCATTACAATAGTAACACTGAGCCAGTAAAAGACAGAAATTCTGTATTAACAAATAATTTGAGTAATAATGAAACACAATGTGTAATTCCACATTTTCATCCACTGGTTTTGGAAGGATAGCATAATCTCTGGACCAAGCATTCTTGATTAGGACATTTCCTATCCATGATGCTGCACTATCCAGCTTCCACAGAAAACCCTGCCCTGTGTGTCATGGAGTGATAAGAACTGAAGAGGTCTGGGTGTGTGAGACTTATCTGCTACAGTATCTGAAACACCCATCATAATCCACTCAAAAGCAGAGTGGGTTAGTATTCTTCCAAGAGCCTTGATGTTCTGTTTCTATTGACCCTGCTAATGTGCTGCTCAGCTGGCCCATTGGTTAAAGTGTTTCATTTAAACTTTAAATGCAACACAACACCTATCAAATTGTTGTTTTGTTAATTACAGTAGTTCCATACATTATACACTTTCTGCTAGCTGATGTCCAGTAATTCTGGGTGGTAGCCCAGAAGGACTAAGATCTTGAGTTCTTAAAGACCGTAAAGGAACAATGCTTCTAAAGATACCCAATAACAGTCACTATGCATGAATGTATTTATATTAATAAAAAGAGTAAGACCTAAAGGTATTGAAATTTTAATGTATACAACAGGATCTTATCATGAATGATAAGATCCTGTTGTAGACAACATCTACCAGTGTTATCTATACTGTATCTCAGACAATAGAGTTGAAAAAGATAAGTACCTAGAGCTGGTTAGTGTACGATCAATATGCTCTGTTTTCTTACACAATTAGAAGCCCCCTGCTGTTAGGGGTCACTTAATGGTGTTAAAACCTGCTGTCTTGTACCATATTCTTTATAATAATTTGTCTTGAATGCTAAGGGCAAGAACAGCTTTTAATCACTGGGGGGAGGGACTGCAAAAGAAGAAAACTGCACCATAACTACTGTAAGCAATGTATTGTGTGTGGGGAGGGGGTTCAAGTCTGACTTCATGATCCTGGTTTTGGTATTGCAGTTTTATTTCTGTGATGTGTAGTTTATTTGTGTCAGTGAAGAAACAATGCATTTTTATGTTGTTTTTAGAAAGGCTGGATGTTGTTGTTGAAGAGTTTGCATGCACCACATAATCATGAGTAGTTTTATCATGTGTAAAGAACTAAAACACGGCCATCTGCCCATCCATGTGGGCATTTTTAGCCTCTTTATCCAATTCAGGGTCACAAGCAAGCCTGCGCCTACCCCAGCAAGCAGTGGTGCAAGACGGGATACACCCTGGACAGGACATCAGTCCTTCTTAGGACACACCCAGACACAGACACACACACACTTACACCAAGGACAGTTTTTCCAGAAGCCTTTTAACCTACCAGTATGTCCCAGAGGAAACCCACATTTGGGAGATAAGCAAAAGGCACCCCAGGAACTGAACCCAGGCCCCAGCACTGCTAGGCAGCAATTCTAACTACTGCACCACTATTTCACATGTACTTAACCCAAAATATCTTAAAAATACTGTAAAATTCTAGGATATGCATGTGTCACAGATCCTATTTTTCCAATTGCCTGTTTTTTGGTCATGTGACAGCTCTTAAAGAGGAAAGTTTTGTAGCAAGGGAAATGTACCCATTATGATTTCATTTCCACTTTCATGATAGGTCAACTTATGAGACCCTTGCTGTGCAAGATAGTATCTAAAAATAAGCATGTTTCTTATGGAAAACCTTTATCATACATTCCAGCCACATTATGATAAGTTGATGTATGACATTTCTTTGCTTCCTTTGCAAAGTCAGGAACAAGCTGATCTGAGTCTAAGCAGGGAACAAGGAGCATTGAGGTCACTCTCAACAGACCAGGCTGCCTGGGTCTGCAGAAGTTTTGTCTGTCAAACTGTTGTGAGTTGAATTTGATAGAAACGTTAGGGAGATAATGGCCAAGAATGAAAAGCACCTATGAGAATATCTGAGCTGTGTCTGGATTTCCTTTCTTTGGAGTACTTTGAAAAATAAATTGTTTGAATGTTACAAAATGAACGAAAGGATTTTAGGACTGATGAGACTGGTGTTAAAGTCAATTTTTTATGCCTTTTTAGTTATATAGAATAATAAGTAATTGAGAAGTAATCTTACTATGATAACTTCATAGTTTAATCAAAACTGGTATTAAATAACCAAAATGTTTATGTTTACCACATTATATGATTTTGCTTTCTCACATACACTGTAGGTTATTTGTGTCTTACAGAGTAGAACTGACTTTGTGCAACTAGTGTAACGTGCAGCTATTACTGTGTTACTGTGTTACTGTGTTACTGTGTTACTGTGTTACTGTGTTACTGTGTTACTGTGTTACTGTGGTACTGTGTTACTGTGTTACTGTGGTACTGTGGTACTGTGGTACTGTGGTACTGTGGTACTGTGGTACTGTGGTACTGTGGTACTGTGTCTGACATTTCTTATTGGTAGCAACACAATTTGCATTTTTCTTGCCTTCATAGCAAGACGAAAAGGTGAAAAGGGTTTTTATATCTTTATAAAGGCATTAATCCATTGGATTTTCAAAAATAAATACTAGGTAGCCCAGAGACAAATTAAGTAGCAGCCCGATCATGCAGACTACTTGTTATCCATCACTGTTTGCAGTGCTTTACATGTCATTAGTGATTTCTCATTTTCAGTATAAAGTTTCATGATCAAATGTCAGAAAATGCTGCATATATTTTAAAAACATTTTAAAAACACAGTACTGTATAAAGTGGTTATGCACTGTATCTTATATAAAACAAGTATCTCATTAAAATATATTGTCAGTAGAGTGAGCAAAACCAGATCTCACATACTCTGTTGTGCTGCTGCGTTATCTTTTAATAAAATATCAAAACTCTGGCACAACATGATTTTTTGTCTTGTTTTTTATCTTCCCAGCTTTGCTCCTTCCTAAAATGACCATCTAAAATGTCTGAAGGATTAAGGAAACAGCTTGAATTTCCCAGTTCTCTTATTCAAGCCCAGGTAAAGTGCAGCCTCAATAACAATTGTGTGGTGTGTTTCCTAGACCTCTGTTTAAAGCAGTAATAATGATCTCCTGTTCGACCATTTCTGCAGGCTGTGAGGAGTCTTGTCGCTGCTGTGCTGAAAGAAAAAGGGCTGAATGAGAAGATTGCACAGTCTTCTAATCAGGTTAGTTCTATGATACTGCTACAGCAATAAAGTCAAAATGCAGAATGGAAATCCTACAAGTCTCATTATTTTTCCATTCTGCATTCTGATTTTGTTGCTGTTTAAATGCTGGGGCCGAATAATGAAGAGATTGCAGTTCCAAAGCCTTCTTTGCAAAGATCGTTTTCTGTTGCACACCTTTACAAACACAAGGAACAGAATGTGTCACAGAAAAGGTGTGCAGGTCACCCAGTACTGGTCACGTTTAATGAATGACTCTATTTTCCTTCTGCCCAGCAACAGAGCATCTGATTATTTGCTTTGCAGAAAACAACCAGATAGAGAGGTGTTAGTGTAATAAAACATGAATCTTTCCTTCTTTTTGAAACACAAATGTTTTGACACGCAGAGCTCCTTAAACACAAAGTAAGGGAGGTTTTCATGGTTCTACATGATGGCCAGAACAGAAACTGTTGTTGTAATTTAATCTTTCCTGCATCTGTTAAATCTCGTGCAAGGATTGTAATGTTCCTTAAACCTAAGTGTAGCACACAGTCATGCATGATTACATGATGAAAGGTATCACTGGCTCTCACTGGTGATTGTTAAGCCTCGCTGGTCTGTGGTCCTGTCCTGCGGTAACTTGTGCTGGTGAGTGTACTACAGTGTGCCGCTGTATTTCAGAGCCCTGCCCTGGAGCTGCTCTGGGAGAAGTGCTGCAGCGACAGTGTGTTGGTGAGGTCAGCCTGCTGTGATGCTCTGGTGCTGCTAGTGGAACAGAACCATGCTGATCTTCAATATGTGCTCAACAGCATCCTCAACCTCATTCCCTCTGCCAGGTAGAGTTGTCCACTGGCATCATTAAATAGCAGCCTGTTGCTAATAGTTTATTCACAGGTTACTGTTGCAAATTATGATTTTTGCTCATTCGGATCACCACCTGTGGATTCTGCTTTGTAATAAACCTGATTTTACTCACTCATTTTCCTTTTTAGTAATGAATTCAGTACATATTTTCATTGGCTGGAGAACGTGGTCTTTATCTTTTACTGCTGTCTAGTTTGGAGACATTTAAAAGAAGGGCTTCACATATCATGCCCCATCCTGTGGAGGTGGTAAAATCTTGTTTTTTGGGCTGTATAGATACACCTGGAATTAGGCAGTAGTTTTTTATATATCACATGTATTTTGTGGTTTGGAACAAGCTACCCAGCCATGGTCTAAAGCCAATACTTTGGCTTCATTCAGGAAACAGCTGAATGAGTTCAATGGATCAATTCGCCACTAGCTTCCCAACGGGCTCGATGGGCCGAATAGCCTCCTCTCATTTGTATCTCTTTTGATGTTTTTAAATGCTGCCTGATTCAGAAGCTAAGCAAGGCTGGGCCTGGATAGTGCTGAAATGGTACTCCGGCAAAGAAAAACAGCTTGCCACTTTAAGTGATATTATTCGACCAGACTATTCCCTTTTGGACAGAATTTTCAAGCCAATGCTGCAGTATGATAATCGTGAACACTGTGCTGTAGGAGATCAAGTCATGCAGATATGTTAATCTGAGGTCCAGACTACTTGGTTGTCAAAGATCATTAAAGATCTCATGATACTATTTACGACGAGTAAGAGTGTTAATTCTGGTGCCCTGGCTAAATTCCGTTGTTGGTTGGCATAATCTGTTATATCGAAAGCCCTCACTGAATTCATCTAATGAAGCAGTTTCTCTTTTCTCTACCTGATCTGCTCTGGAGTGGGGCCCATGATGGATAATAGCTAGGTGGTGCCACACTTCAGTGGATGAAGTACTCCTCCTATATACTGTATAAAGCAGTTCAGGATTATTGAGGATGAAAAGTATTACAGTACGTAAATGCAAGGAATTATTATATTCAAAAGCACTCCAATTACATATGCTCACAGGTGCTTTATATCAGGGTATTCCCTCAACATATGAATCTTCATATCTGAGTTGCACTTGAGAAAGGATGAGAAGCGATACTCAAGTGAAAGCATTTAAGAAACAAGTGTAGCGATCCTGTTCTGAAACCATTGATATAGAAATTGTATATGTTTGTTGCACTTGACTATAATGACTTAGCAGATGAGCTAAATTATTTGAAGAAGACAAAATATTGTCTGACACTGCATCCCATTAAGGACTGCCAATGACCTTTTCTGATTCCATGTGGCATATATTGGTGACTGGAAAGGGGCTACTTTTAAACATGATACAAAAATTGTATAAAGAAGAAATGGAAGAAATTACCAGTGGTCACATGTAATCATAATCGACTTTTTTTTGATTTGCAAAAAAATATAAAACAGGTCCCTTTGTAAGAAAAAGTTTATGATCAACAACAGGACAGAAAACTAGTTGATGACAAAAATGGAAACAAAAAATATTTCTTCAGTTTTTCTTCAGAGGCTTCCATATAGGTTTGGAGACTACTATTGCACGTCCAGAGAGCAGAATGTTATTGTAAATTTGTGTTTGATGGATCTTACTTAAATTAATATTTAGTGAATAAATGTGACCCAGGTTATTTCTGGAATTTATTCATTTATGTCAATTAGGATAATTGTGACTTTGCTCTGTGCAGTGATATAAAGATTTCAGTATGATATTCTTAGACTATGTTAAGCTCATTATTGAATTTATAACTTATGTTGTGTGATGTCTGTTGCTCCTGACTCAGTAGGGGTTTGGCTAAATCTAGATGGCACTGAACAGTATATTTACATGATCCCTTCAGCATTTGTCATGTGCTTATGGTACATTCCCAGCTGGTTCAAGTCTCTAAGGCATCCCCCAGCTCTTAAAGCTGCATAGTTCCTAGGCAGACACAAATATCTCCTCAGCCAAAATTGGTCAGGTAATGCAGTAACAGGTCCACAGCTCCATAAAATGAATGAGCCATTTTATACACATTCACTAGCACATGCAAGTGAATTCCTGTATTGTGCTTGGTGTTTTGTTAGAGTATTGTCTTTAAAAGGCTTCATTCTTTAATAATGCATAATTTTAATGCACCAACACCACTTCTGGAAAAATGCAATAAAATAATCAGTCACCTTCCATTCAATATACAGAATCATATTCAATATACATTTTACTCTTCCACATTGTGTAGTTTTTTTAGATACATCTCTCATGCAATAGTGCTGTTCAAAAAGGCATTGAAACATTGTAATGGGATTTTTAAATTCTGAGTGTTGTGATGTTGTATTCTCTTTGTGACAGTGGAAATAAAATGTTAAGCTGACCACTTTATTTTTGCTATATAAGTGGATGTGTTCCCTGGTTAAACAGAATCTTAAAATTAAAGATGGGGGGAAAAACAGACAGATTTAAAGTGTCAAATTCCCTACTGTGGGGCTGCTCTGACAGTTATAGTGGATGAAAGGAGAAGATTAAAGAAAGCTCAACCCACAGCCGTAGATAATTGATTTATAATGTATGAGCAGCAGCAGTAACAACCACTTGTCAGGGAATGTGAGTGCTGTGTCTCAGATCTGGTGGGCGACAGACCAGCTCTGCTTCTCCTTCCTCTGCTGTTCCCTAACCAAAAAGATGCTGCTGTTATTCTCCATTTGCTGAAGCTGCTTTTTGGCACAGTCTTATATTGTATGTGTATACTAATTACAAACAATAAAATAATGTAGGGATAACTTGAAAAATCAGTACACTATAGATGATGGCCTTCAGACACACAGTATTTGGACAATGAAGTAGTATTTTTACTATGAGCTCTATTCATTTTTCCTAAAAAACATGACTAATAATCACAGCTCTAACGTGTTATAGTTAATCGTTAATAGTTTTGGACCTGTTTTTTGAAAGAACAAAGGTTTTGGGATAGTGGGCCTACACGTGTATGTTTTTAGGTAATTAGACACTCATAACAGAGCCCTATCAACCTGCCTTTGACTTCAATGTTTAGTGTCCATACTTAAATGTCAAAATGAAAACGGTTAACTTTATTAGAGAAAAGCAGGCAATTTTGAAGCTGAAATAAAAGAAAACCTCAATCGTACCCATGGCACAGAGATTGGGCATACCAGAATCAACATTTTGGAAAATACTGAAGAAAAAACAAACCAGAGGTATATGTATAGAGCTGTCAAGACTGGGTCAGCCAAGAAAAGACATTTATGGTTGATGAAAGAAAAATTATTATAGCTGTCAAAATAAACCCTAAAAATTGTCAGTGATTGCTAGCAACCTCCAGATTGCTGGAGTGAGGATATCTGAATCCACAGTTCTCGGAAGACTGAGACAGCAGAAATACAAAGACTACACCACAATATGTAAATCTATCATCAGCACCAAGAACAGAAAAACAAGATTAAAATTTGATGGGATATACCGTACAAAGATGAGAAAGGAAAGATTTTTAACGAGGTTTTATACACAGATGAGCCAAATATAAACCTTTAGCAAAGTGCTGGAAAGGTTACAGTATGGAGAAAAAAATGAACTGCAGATGCTCCATAGAACATCACCTCATCTGTGAAATTTGGCAGAGGTAACATCATGGCCTGGGCATACATGGCTACCTCTGGAACTGACTAACTCATCTTTATTGATGGTATATCTAATGATGATGACAGCAGAATATTTTGCACTCAAATCAAAAGTATGCATAATGCTCAAAGGAATTGAGAAACCAACCCAGTGAATTTCTTCAGAATAAACAAACGCGAACAAGGAGCACAGATGAAAACTATGTGGCAGTGCACTTACAGTGGCAACAGGAAAAAAATGTATTTGCATGAGATCTAAGGGTGCTAAACTAGGACACAAATAGATCGTTGGTCAGATTTAGCCACTTTTTACCTTGCATTGTATTTGGCTCTTATGTCTTAGCTGTTTATCAATGACTTTCTAATATGATTTGTTCACATTATGGAGACAAATTCCTATACTAAATACTAGCTTTATTCTAGCTCTTCCACCTTCATGGTTTTGATGAGCTTGTGTTCCGCAGGAACCATTTCTGAACCTGCCGTTATTTTTTTTTATTTTTGTGCTTCCTGTGTGATTTTCATTTAACATATAAGCTTATCTCCCCAATTCCCACTACAAGAGCCATCTACTCCTTTTCATCCTGTGAGTACCACAGTGCGAAGGTCAGAGTTACCATTGGACTAGGGTTGCACTTCAAGCACTTCTGGCATGTGATACTGTATGTCACCAATATACTGCAAGTCACTGTTGTGCAATGAGGATATCATGGCTGATTGAAGGCTGCCCAACACCAGCCATATTTTGGCAAAACGTGGAAAGGGATTGTGACAGTGGTTCTCAAACTTTTTGGACCAAGTACCACCCCTGATCAAACCAAAGCATCCAAGTACCACCTACAAGTCATCTTCTCATAGGAACCCCAGAAATTCTCAATGACCAACATGAGCGTGCGTGTGCACACACACATATAATACATATTATAATAATAAACTTTATTTGATATAGCGCCTTTAAAGGTGGCTTCTCAAAGCCCTTTACAGAAAAAAAACAGGAACAACAGAAAATAAAAATAAACAATAAAAAAGCACCATTTCAGTGAGAGGGGTGAGCCTGTTTAGTCGAGCAAAGCAGAAGTGATTTCTTTTTTTGAGCCTTGATACAATTCACAACAGAGTCTAACAGATTTTAAATCGTCTGGCATTTTCTTGACGGCAAAGATCCCGCAGTGGAAGTTGCAATGCGCCCATTCATTTCTGCAGCAACCTCTCTAATTCGTGCAACTACACCGCTGTTTCGGCTTGTCATCGCTCTAGCACCGTCTGTACAAACTCCGACGCATTTTATCCAGTCGATGCCATTCTCTTCGATAAATTCATTCAGAAGCTGAAATATGTGCTCTCCTGTAGTTCCTGTTGGTAGCGGCTTACAGAACAGAAAGTCCTCATGGGACATACCCTCAAACTCGTATCTAACCTAAACGAGCAAATTGGCCAAATCGACTACAGACTCATCTAATTGTAGTGAAAAACATCTGCTCATCTTAATGCGCTCTATTAGCGTACTTTTGACATTGCCCGCCATTTCAATAATTATATGAATCATTGTGTCTTTCAGTGGGGGCAGCAGGTCCAGCTGTTTAGCAGCTTTTTCTTCACACATAATACGTCCGCTCTTTTGCCAACGGTAAATAAGGTTCTTCAAAAATAGTGTGGGGGTTACCTGCTTTAGCAATCCGCAAGCTTGCATTTTTCCCCGTTTCCGTTTCAGGAGTCTGTCTCAGAAGTTAAAAAGTTTTTATTTCATGCGCATGGGAGCGAAACACAAGAGACACTCGGTGTATTTTTCTCAAATTTACCTAGAACAGTTCTTAAATATTTTTCTGTTATCTATCACGCTTTCCTGTGCTCACAAGATTACCAGCGTTCCTAGCACGCATTTCTATGCATTCCTGTGTTTACAACATTGGCATTGTTCGAAACTCACGCACATTCTCCTACCTCCCTATTTGCTGGAGATACGTTTTTTTAAATGCAATTGGTCACTTACGTTCATAGCATGCATTCCTGTAGAGTGGTATAGAATTACAGAGTATCTCATGTCCACTCAAGTATTAGCGCGCGCTGTATCGTAGTACGTAGGCTGCGTATTCGATACGTCTTAAAATAGAAAATATGAAAACCCGTCCCAATTTTTCAGCGCACACAACACAGTTCCAGGGTCATGTGGCGTACCACCTGGCGGCACGCCACGTACCACTGCAGGTACGCGAACCACAGTTTGAGAACCACTGGATTGTGAGAACCTCAGAGATGAAGATGACATTCAGAAAAATTTTTCAATCACGTTTTACAGTAAACAGATTCCTTATGTAAGAAATTCAAATCTCAGGTGTTTTATGGATTAAGAGGTGAACAAACTGTTGATTAGAAGATTTAAATAAGATCTTAAGATAGTTCACTCAATCAAAAAGCAGACTGGTGATTCTTCAATCAGTGAGCTGTGGGTAGGAAAGAGTGGCTTTGTTTGTGTGGTGTTCTTGTGCTACAGATGAGACATTATTTGTCTTCATGTTTTACATGTTCTTAGCTGTGACTGAAATTACTTTTTGTTCCTTCACTTTCATGGCATTCATTACTACCACACTGCTGTTCTTGAGCTGTCACCTTGCTCATCTTGAGAGGAATGGTGTAGTTTTCCAATAAAATCCAGGTTTGTAATGTCAGAGCTTTAATTCTTTTATATTACAGTTTTCATGGGAACAAGCGGTGCTGGTTGGGGATCACTTTCAGCTCAGTCATGTGATGTGAAGAACCTCTGCAGAATTCTTGAGAAACCAAAGGTTATTCCTTACCCCAAAGTAGACTTAATTAACTGAAAATAAACATCAGACAGGCCAGCAGCCATTTCACCCTGCAGCTCTCAACTGGCAGCCCACTGAAGCTAAGCAGGGCTGAGTCTGGTCAGTACCTGGATGGGAGACCTCCTGGGAAGGTATGGTTGCTGCTGGAAGTGGTGGTAGAGGGACCGGGGGCGTGCCGACCCTGCAGTCTGTGTGGGTCCTAATGCCCCAGTATAGTGGTGTGGACACTATACTGTAGTGGGAGCCATCTTTTGGATAAGACGTTAAACCGAGGTCCTGACTCAGTGGTCATTAAAGATCTCCGGGCATTTCTCGAGAAGAGTAGGGAGGTATCCCAGTGTCCAGGCCAAATTTCCCTCCTCAGCCTATACCGTGGCCTCTAAATTGTCCCAATGTATGATTGGCTTGCACTTGCCCTGCAATGTGTACCCTGCCTTGTGTTCGTTGCTTGTCAGGTAGGCTCCGGCTTCCCATGACACTGTGTGGTATAAAGCGGTTTGGCAAATGACGTGACATGACATGAACATCCAACATAGGTAATTCTCTCTGTCTCTGTAATTAGCTGATTTTTTAATTGACAAAAGGAGTCCCTAGTCTCTTTGTACAGTATCTTTTGTGTTGTTATTAATTACATTATATAAAATATATCTTATGTCACTGAGGTCAGGTGACCATTAAACTGTGCTGCTTTTGGTTTGTAGGGATTAAGTTTTTGGAATACTGTATGTTTCTGTCACTAATTGTAGATCTTGCTCAGATAAGGTTTCTGTATTGATTATCACTCTCCACAACCTCAAGGAAAGTCTTGCTCACATGTGGTTCTGTCTGTGGAAACCTTAAAAGAATGATTATATGTCGAGATAATAACATCACATTTTACTGTTAATTATATTTTACTTTCACATTTGAATGATGGTGTTTGTCATTTTTAATTCCGAAGTCAGTGAGGTATTTTAGCCATTAATGAGTGTAACACAGCCCATGGCAACTTAACTCTCTTATTTCTGTATACATGATTATTTAGCTCCCGCTGTTGGGTGTATAGGTATTAAAATTAACTTTTTAAGGACTGCGTTAAAAATATTATTTAGACAAAATAATATCACAAGTGATTATTGTTGTCATTACTCATTTGGATGAAGCTTAAACACTGAAACATAAAATGAATTTGTGATACATTGAAATATTTTTTGTTATAATTACTGTATATTCATTTGCCCTTTGATCTCAGAACAGTTGTATTCTCTGCAATTAAGTCTTCCAGAAAATCTGACTTTTCTGAATCAGTTTCACTTTTATATGTTGTGATCTGAATAAAATATGCACAACATGAAATAGTTTCAATCAACAAGTTAGGACTTTCAAACCGTTTTTCACCATTATAATGAGTATTCGATGGGTTAGGAAAATGGTACAAACATCATTAAACCATACAACCATTCTTTGATTTGAAACTTTTGTGTATTAATAACTTGGCTTACATTATACACAATAGACTTTACTCATCAATTTTAAAAACATGCTTTTTTATTCTTAAGGTTAATGAGCTCCCTCTGGCCCATGAATAGTATGAAACTTGGAAAACATGAGTTTAGTTGAACAATCGTTATGTTTTTCTTCTAATTTATAAAAATTATTTTATATGGTTTTAAAAAAGGATTGTTTTTTATGAGCTGTCTGTAATTTAAAAAAATAGTCTGTTAGAATCTTGTTTTCTCAAATGAGTATTCACCTAATTTGATTTCATATATAAAAGAAACATTCATTTATATGTAAAATATGAAAAAGGAATCCTAATAATACATTAGAATTCACAGACAGTTGAAGGCTGTATCCTCAGAATCAGGTTTTGGATTTTGATAAAGCTACACCAGACATTATTGAAGAGAGATTGTAATTGATATGAATGGTGACCTACTTTTGTTTGCGATGCTGACAACTGGCATGTGAAATTCATATCCTTTTAAATGATTTCATATACTGCATGACTTGAGCTAAGCCCTCTAGAGCTACAGTATAGAAATGTGTAATACTGAAAGATATGAGCGATGGCAATTCCTGATTCTGAAAGGGAAACAATAGAAATTATTCATGTTTGTCTTTATGAACAGAATTTTAATATTGATGAAAACTGCAGTATTATTCTTCAGAAACAAGGACAGGTTTGATTTACTATAGCACTCTGAAAATACAAAAGTATTTGTATTAGATGTGTAATTACTTAATTGGTATCAAGATGTGTACTATTTTCTAGAGACTATTATTAGATGTCATAACATAGCATTATCCATTGTCTACTGTACATCTCCTGCAGAATTATGTTTTGCGACTTATATTGTAAGTCAAATTTGCAAAATGACAGTGTTTTCCATATACTGTATATTAGTGTTTTTTGATTGATTTCTGATAGTGATCAAATGTACACTTTTGAAGACGGCAAATAAACCTGCGTGAATCCTGGTTTGTGTTGCAGTTACTTCAATAAAATCAAATGAATTTTAAAAAAGAAAATATGGAAATAAATCAGCAAGACTTTAAGTACACTTATTCAGTTTCAGAAACTAAGCAAAGGAAATAAGGTTTCCATTAAAATGTAGTACAAAGGCATAACAATTTAAACATCTGATTCAGCACAGCACCAGATTATCATTTTCTCACCATTAATTTGCGTGAATCTTCTGATTCAATTAACCATTTCATTTTTGCAGCAATGTGCAAGGTCTGATAAAGGTGATTGGGAAGTTGCTGCAGATCCAGTCCTTGCAACACCTACAAGATGGAAAAGCAGTCTGCTGTCCTTATACTATAAGGTGAGTTGACTTTTTCAAGTCATTATGGTATGAGGAGCAAGTGTGATTTTAACGTTTTGAGTGCTAAATTAAAGCCTATGATCTCCACATGGAGTGTTTTATTAAATGGTTTCAGTAAATAGACCTTTGAAAAGTGCACCATGGCAGTAATGTGGCAACTGAGACTAAAAGATGAATCTTCTTTTCCAAGAGTACAATATATATATATCCACATTTAGAAATATTTACTGTATGTGGACTGTAAACTTTCAGACGCCTTGATGCAGTTGTTTCAGGGCATGTCACTGAAGAACAAAGCACAAGGTGTATTAACCTTTTTGCTGAAGTCCAGGCCCAAAAATTCTATTTCACTTGGACCTTGCTGTTGATTTCCATTCAGAGGTGAGAGAGTCACCTTGTTAGTATTGATAAACAGGGTTCATTTGACTAATTCAGTAATATAAGCCACAATCGATTGGCTAGTATCTAATTGATTTAATTTACAGGAAAAGGTTTAACGGTTGGTTGTACTGAGAAGCGGGGTGCTGTACGCATGCTGAACTGAAGGATTCTTTGTTTACAGCTGTTGCAGACAGGCTTGGTAGCTGTCTGCAAAGTACCCTCTGCCTGTTAATTGTTTGAAATGCTGCTTAAATAACTGCTATCTCTTATGAGAGTCATGCGGTAAATCAAATTGAACGTCTCTTAGGTTAAGAGATTTTTCCAAAGGTTAAGGTGGACCAAAGGTTAAGCACCGCTTTCAAGCGGTCTCTTAGCTCATGATCGTAATGCAGAGTGTCAAGGCGGCGATGGTGCCATTACACCAAGGGAGCTGACCTGCGTTGGATTGCGGTCAAGCAGTCAAGCATGCTGTATCTTAAAAGCGCAAACGTATTCATTTTTCAAACTTCAGTGTAAATCTCCCAGCACTTTGATGTTGGCCTCTTTGCATTGGCATCTTAAATCAGCTACAGTAAGACAATAAATATTAGAACAAATATTTTTTCCCTTTGGAGAAGAATAGCAGGAAAGATCTTTTGCTCCAAACAGCAGGGGGCTATGTTGGGTCTATTAGTTGTGGTACAGCTTAGCTTTAATTATACAATAAACACGATAAACTGTGACATTCACAATATTTAGCATTCGTTGAGCACTGTTGAAGCTCAATAATAGAAATAGATGCCAAAATGTGACATCAGAAATCCTTTAAATCATTTTTATTAAATATTAAAAGCATGAAAAACATCAAATGGAATCCCTACTGTTTTTCTTACATCATTAATGGTTTTGTAAGTACAGACAAAAGCTGCACTTATGAGAAAATATAGCTGATTCATAATGTGAGGATTCTTTGTTACATGTGTATGTGTTAGTCTTTGCAAATAGTGTTGGTTGCTGGATTTTATTTGAGGCTTGGGGGCTGTCTGGTAGCTCCCTGTGTTGTGGAGGCTATGTTTCAGTGCCAAAAAAAGATAACAAGTTTGACTGCTTTCTCATCTGCTTCCTGGGGATCATATGAGCTGGAAAGTTTTTACCATAGATCTCAAGGTAGCTGTAAGATGAAATTACCCTTTCATGTCTGTGTCATCCCAGCTTAATTCAATTTTGTGTGAAATATGTTTATATGGTTTCCGTATGAATTTTTCTATAAATTGCAAGAGCAGTTTGTTTTTTACCAAAGGTTACTTACTCTTTGCCTGGAGCTATTTTTCTTCATATAGAGTTTCGAATGTGTCTTTTTTTCTTCTCCTGAGCAAAATGTCTTTGCTAGGTTGAAATGTACAGTAGAAGTGTATCCACCTACCTTTAGAATTAGGTATGAAACTCCAAGGGCGCACTAACTGGAGGACTAGATTTATCATTTTACAGCCACCCAGGAGAAATTTGCATAATTCATGTCCTTTTCTGTTGATGTGAGAGTCCTACTTAATTGACTATGATTAAATTAGTTTTACACATTTTCTTTTAAGGGCAGGAAACGGGATGTTAAACTTTAGGTTGCCCTAAGCTATGAGTTTTAAATATTTACTCCTTGTTCTTGTATGCACAGAACTTTGCATTAATTACCTTTTAATCATCCATCCATCCATCTCCTAACTACTTCATCTAATTCAGGGTCGCAGGGGAGCTGGGGCCTATCCTGGCAAACAATGGGCACAAGGTGGAATACAGTCTGGACCGTAGGCCAGTCCACCTCAGGGCACACACAGACACAGACAGAGACACGTACACACTCACACGAGGCCAGTTTCCCCAGAAACCAATTAACCGTCCAGCATGTCTTGGGACTGTGAAGAAACCAGAGCATCTGGAGGGAACCCACGTTAACGTGAGAGAAATATACTAAAATCACGTAGATGGCACCCTAGGTATGGAATTAAATCCAGGATCCCAGTGGTGCGAGGCAGCACTACTAACCACGAAGCCGCTGCGCCTCCCCCCTTTTAGATAGATAGATAGATAGATACTTTATTGATCCCGTGAGGGAAATTGCAGTGCAACAGCAGCTTAACACACACAACACAGCCACAGTGTAACGAATTATATACTAATAGTACAATACATACAATACAATACAAGAGTTACTCACAGTCCGGACACACAAGAGGAAACTAGAACAGAACAGTACACAGAAAATCGTATCACACGTATGAATATAAATATAGATGTAACCATAGATATAAATATAAATATAAATGTATTGCACAGGTCCCTGGCATATATTGCACAAAAGTGGTTGTAAACGGGAAAAAGAAAAAGAAAAAGAAAAAGAAAAAGAAAGAGAACAGATGTAGCAGTATATGTGTATATGCGTTTAGTCCAGAAACAGGTCACTGTCGCTGTTGCCTCTGCCAAGACGCAAGGTGGATGCGTTGTACAGTCTTATGGCAGACGGCAAGAATGACCTCCTGTAGCGCTCCCTGTCGCACCGTGGGTGAATCAGTCTATTGCTGAACGTGCTCTTCATTCCTGCAAGCCTGTCATAGAGGGGATGGGAGAAGTTGTCCATGATGGCCTCCAGTTTGGACATCATTCTCCTCTCAGCCACTACCTCCAAGGGGTCCAGGTCAGACCCAATGACAGAGCTCGCTCTCCTGATGAGCTTGTTCAGCCTTTTGGAATCTACTGCTCTAATCCCAGAGCCCCAGCACACCACTGCGTAGAAAATGGCACTCGCTACCACCGACTGATAAAACATGTGTAGCATCTTACTACACACATTGAAGGACCTGAGCCTCCTCAAGAAGTAAAGTCGGCTCTGTCCGTTCTTATAGATGGCCTCGATGTTCTTAGACCATTCCAGTCTATCGTCGATGTGCACTCCCAGGTACTTGTACGAGTCCACCATCTCCACGCCACTCCCATGGATGTAGACAGGAGTAGGTTTGACCTTTTTCCTCCTGAAATCTACCACCAGTTCCTTTGTCTTTGTAACATTCAGTTCCAAGTGGTTCACCCCACACCACTCCACAAAGCTGCTGACCAGTCCTCTGTACTCCTCCTCCTGCTCACCCTTGATACATCCAACAATCGCAGAGTCATCTGAGAACTTTTGCAGGTGGCATGACTTTGAGTTGTACTTAAAGTCCGAAGTATAGAGGGTGAAGAGGAATGGAGAAAGAACTGTCCCTTGAGGTGCCCCTGTGTTACTCACTACCAGTTCAGACACGCAGTTCTGAAGTCTCACAGACTGTGGTCTGCCCGTCAGGTAGTCAGTGATCCACGAGGTCATGGAGGCATCGACTTTTAATCGTATTCAGTGGTGTCATACTTTTTACGTTGTGTATACAGTATCACTGTTTCTTGTGTGCTTGCTTATTTGATACTTTTTTAACACATAATCTTACCATTCCTATCATAACCTAAAAAAAATGAATAAGAGGAAAGTAGTTTTCAGTAGTTTTTCTTCTCATCCACTATTAATAATACAGTTAACGTAGGATGAAGTATGATCACTGATCTGTAAAACACAGGAAGTGCAAAAGGCCTTTAAGAATGTGGTATGTGGTATAAATACCTTGCATTGTCCATTTATCCATTACCAGATAGTCACTTATTTGTGGTTAAATTGACATGTAAAAGGTCTTATTCTTTTACTTGTGTGAGCATATTTGCATTTGTCCTGTTAAGTGTTATTCTTCCTGTGAGGATGGACTCTTGCAGGGAAAACATTTTAAAAGATGTTGAGAATCTCCAGTACCTTTTGTTCTTAAAGTATGAATCAATTGGAAGAGTCATTATAAAAAGCTCAGAGACAGGAACCTGTTTCATTCCAGACTTACACCTCATTTCAATGCTGACATTTCCTGAACTTGCATTTGAACTGGTAAGGACCAAGGTCAACCTGTCAGGTACCTTTCTCATTTTGTTTTATTCTTAAAGCAGTTAATAGTGTGTGTGTCTGCTGGCTGGGCGTGATTGATGGCCTGCATTGATATGTGGGCTGGATTTAAGCACTTTACAGTGGCACGTTTGCTGTGGGAAACTCAAGAAGAGAGATGGTCAATGAGATTGTGGGAGTGCGCTTTGTTCCCCTGACTGACAGCTTGTAGGTGAATGAGGCCATTAGTCCTTTATACCTTGGACTTCTGACTTGTGTTCACAAAGATGAGCTTGAAGATTGATATTATGCAATGGTTACTTTAAGAAGCTCAATTTGTTTTCCCTTCTCTAGCAAGTTCTGCTTATGCTTTTGTAAGTTTTTAAATATTTTTATTTAGCAAATTGTTTTCTGTTGTGGGGCAGATAATTTAGTTATGACTAATATATGAGCCATGAAAACCACTGACTGAAGAATTCACATGCAAACTGCAATTATTATGTGTTCCACCATCACAGGCCATTATCATGTTTTCCACCATGGGATTGCCCTGACTTGAATTAAAGTAATATTGAGAGGAAACTGTAAGTCAGCGTGTTTTTGTTGCACCTTGTTTATTTAAACTGTGAGTAGAACTTAGTAATGTCCTCATTCTATTCTCATAACAGAGGGTATCCAGTCTTGGGCTGTACTCTTGTGAATAGGAGGAAGAAATGGCAACAGGTGTTGGCAACAGATTGTGTCTGTGCTGCTTTACTCATTTATTATTACTATATGAAGATTAAAATAATCATCATTATTTGTTTGGCCCTTACACACGTCTTGAAACAATTAATCTATTTTTTTTTCCAAACAGACAGATGTGGTTTTCTTAAATTTCATGGAACTCGGATTTAGTAATTTATGAAACAAAGTGTAAAGAATGGGAGTTCAGTATATGCCCTATTTAAGAAACCTGACTAAATCCTGACTGATTGGTGCAACAGTCATTAGCCGGTCTAGCAAAGTAAATACCATTTTGCTCACTTATCCCTGTATCATGTGCAGTGGTGTTTTATTGGGTTGAAGATCATGTTTATATATGCATTTATTTCTTTCATTTAATTTTAGTTTACTGTATTAAATTACATCCATTATTAAAAAAAGATCTGGTACTGATTATTTCTCATTCAGATTCCTGTTAATACTTTTACGTTTATCTGTTTAGCAAAATTCTACCTGCTTAATCTTTAAGCCTAAATCATAGTGTGAGACGTTATGATGCACAATCTTTATTTTTGGTTCTAAGGGATCACAAAAACATCACTTCCTTAAAAATAAAAGAAAATCCTTCAAAGTGACCTGATTTGTATTATATTCATTACTTCACAATTGGTTAAAGAAGTTCCAGTAGGTAACTGCATGCATAGGCTGCAAAGGAACAGGAAAAGAGACATAGGAGCCTTCTTGTACAGTCAAAATGTTGTCTCTTTTCTTTTTTTTTCAGCATGGTACAAACCTTTACCTGTTACTTCACAATTGGTATTTTTCTGTTTACAGATTATAAGTGTGCATTCAAAGCTTGTAACTTTTGTTTATTATACATCAAGTACACTTCTTAGAAAATAACTGCAAATAACATAAAATGATAATACTGTGTGATCTGATTATCTGTGCAATCTGTATAGTTAGTTTAATTAACACCTTTTCCTTTCATTTTACAACAGGACCCTTTTCTTTGTCCTTTTTAAAATATTTAATAGAAAACATTAATACTGCACATTAATGTTGTTTTCCTCATATACTTTCTGGTACACCAGCAGCAATAATTTTTATTCAGCAGCTTATCCTTCAGAAGGTAAAGAGTTGACTTTCACTCCTTTGATCAGTGGGGGAGAACATGCTTAAGTTGCAATTTTTCAGTTTCAAAATATGGTTTCAAACGGGGTGTAGAATCTGATCTTTAGGATTTCCTTGGCTGACTCTTCCAAAACACCTTTGTTATCTCTAGTTGGATATCTTTTTTACCATACTGAGTAGTCAGAGATCTGAGTATCTGTCTGAAATAGTTTTTACTGGCTTCATGTGGTTTCCGAAGCTGGTGGAGTGTAAGGTAAGATTCCTATGGTTTTGAAGATGGAGCCCTGTTTGTCTGTGTATGATGTATTTGACAATCCGATTATCTATGGTTGTAAATTTGAATTTTGTGCAGAAACCCTCCACATCCATATGTTACCATCTTGGAAAACCGACCAGACTGCTGGCCAGTCCTTTTGAGGGAGATTGGCGACTACATACAGCAGTGCATTAAAAAGTAAGTGATCTACACTGTTGTGTAACAACAGGTGTGTGAAATCATTAAACATCACAAACATTCAGATGCTTTTTACAGTGTTATTCAGCCACTTTTCAGACTTTTTTACTAAATCATTAGATCGTTGTTTTTTGGGTCATTTGATGAAAAGGTAGTTTGATTTGAATTTGTACCATTAGCTGAACCTTGTATAACTGTGATAATACTGTGTAGTTCAAAGTTAAGGCTAAGGTTCGATTTGTTTGATTTACATACACATTAATGCTGTGTTAGGAATATGATTAGTGATCCCCAAGCAACCTGAGCGAGCTTGAGCGAATCTGCAAAGAGTAATGGGCAAAACATCCACCAAGCTTGTGTGCAAAGCTGGCAGAGACATACGAAAGAAGACTTGTGTGGCTGTAATAGCTGCCAACTGTTCTGTCAACAAATATTATTTTCAGGGGTCTGAATATTTATGCAATCAACGCATTTGTTTTCTGTTTTAGATCTTGTTGAAATTTAATGTAGCTGCTGTTGGTCTTAAAAGTCTTTAATTTGAGTGTTCAGGTACTGAATATTGATTTAAAATTACACGAAGTACTCTAAATTGACTACCTGTGTTATTTTGTACGTTATGAGCCATGTCCATTCCCTGTGAATTGCATGTTAGTCGGACTTTGTACAGCAATTTGCAGAAAGGCACACTTTCTTCTAATTTAAGCAAATTGTGATTGAGGTGGTGTTGCACTATTTACGTGGCGGAGCCAAAAGTTGCATTATGTTTACCACATTTGAAAAATGTAACCACGTGGCAAATCTTAATAACATTAACTTCTTTTCAGAAGTTAAATGTTTTTTCTTCTTTTCATGCATTCAGCTGTTTGTAGTTAATTAAACAGCAGTAGTGTGATCATTCAGTTCAGTATATAAAAGTGTTACACATTATGCTATATATTGCACAGTTGTAGCACTCTTACTATATTTTATTTGGCCAGCTTCACTTAATTTTTGTCTATTATACTTCTACCATACAGAAAAAAATCATTTTAGATATTACAATCATTATACAGTACATGCAAAAAAAACTGAGGTAAGGTGAAGTTGTTGTTGTGCAGATGAAGTTTGTCAGAGAATTCTCACATCTGACAAGATGAAAATGATGATGCCTTCTTCTTGCTGTAGAATGGAGCCTGCCTATGTGGCCATGCTGACTCCATTCCTCAGGTATGTGTACTGTGAGCCCCTGCACTTATCTGAGCATGCCGAGTTCAGACAGAACCTCCTCAGAGTGCTGGTGCCACACTGCCAAGAAAAAGGCGAAGAGAGTGAGCCTTCCTCGGTGGCGCAGTGTGTGATTCGCTCGCTCTTCGATCTGATCCCACATCTCCAGGTAAGCTTTAGGGGACGTTGCTTTCTTTCAATTTGAGGTGAAATGCAGGTTTTGGATACTTAAGGATGTCCATCTCCTTTTAACTATAAAACATTTCTTTTGTGCCACCAGTATGTTGAGATGTAGTAAAGTCACTTCAGACACCAACGATTTCACATCTGATTTAAAAGATCGAGCGATTCTGATGTTCATGATAGGGATCAATGATGGGAGGAAAATCCACTAAAGGCTATTTGGCCTCAGCAGATGTTAGATGAGAAGCATGACAATGAAGTCGCATTGAATGACGACTCCAGTCAGTTCACGCTCAAACAAGAGCCTCACTCACCTGATTCCATTATATCAGTGTAAGAGTCAGACACATGTTTAGGAAGGACTAGCACACATTTCATTACCTGACTAGTTTGTAGATATCACACACTCTTGTAAATAGGACATTGTAAGCTTGTAAGCGATTCTGGCCTTGTGTTATTGGTGTTAGTGTTCTGTGCCTTCTCTCTCTTCTCCCATGTTGCAGTGTCTCCACCAGTGACATCTTACTGTATGTCTTGTCTAGTGATGGCATTTTTTAATTGAAAAGGAAGTTGGAATTGAACGAAGGATGAGAGTTGTGTCACTAAGTAGCAGCTTGAGGGTGTGATTTGTGAATTATCATGAAAATGTACAGTAATTGTGTTTTTTCTGGGGGGGATTTGGAGGTTTGTTTGTTCATTCCTGTGTTCAGAATTTAAAGCCTAACATTTTTTTGGCCACTGTACTCCAGAGTTCAGTTTTTCCTTTGTTACTGGATCAGTTGCCATTGACAATTAGCAAATGGTTGAAATTACAGAGTGACCCAAAGATGACCTGTTTGTAATGTTGGTGATCAGAGAGGAACACAGGGCATCTGTCTGTCTTCATCTGTATCTCTAGAGATCTTGGGTTTGTGTTTCTAAAAGTAAACTGTGGGTTACTAGGAGTGTTAAAAAAACGAATCTGGTTAGGAGTTAGGATTTCTGTTTTTTTGCTAAAATAATAAATACATAGTATTTTTTAAATAAATATGAATTATAGTAGTAATAAATAATAATAGTAATAAGTATTATTTACTAATGAAGAATGAATCTAAGTATAACAAGCACTCAAAATATAGTTCATACAGGCTTTCCCTACTTGAAGACTAGCGACGTTACAGTCTTTTACAAAATAATAATATAATAGTTATTGTAGTTTAGAAATGAAAAAAATTAACACTATCATCTTGTATTATAATGGTAGAAGCACAAAAGTTATAAGCATCCTATCGCAAATGTGTCAATTCATAATGTCCTCTAATCTTCAAGCATTTACAGGAGGAAAAAATTAAAAAATGAGTGATACACAAAAGACAAAAAGATTTAATTAGTTTACCTAGTCAATAACAATGTGTTTTGTTTTTTTAGGTTGTCACTGTAACTCAAGTGGTGGAGCTGGGTCTGTTTTTGAAAGAGCTCTCCTCAAATTTGCTG
Source organism: Lepisosteus platostomus (assembly GCF_059453375.1). Taxonomy (NCBI): domain Eukaryota; kingdom Metazoa; phylum Chordata; class Actinopteri; order Semionotiformes; family Lepisosteidae; genus Lepisosteus; species Lepisosteus platostomus. The sequence continues at coordinate 52,740,741 of NC_142611.1, forward strand.
AAACATGCCAAGTTTTGGAAAACAGAGCTGTGCCAGCTGTCACTCCAGCTGCTGTGTGCCTGTGAGCTCAACTTGAGGATCACTGGCGAATTCTCAGCTTTGATTGACCTCATTGAGAATCATCTTGAGGTCTGCTCTGAGGTGAGGAGTGACACGCGTGCTGGGCGATATGGGAGTTCTTAAAACAGCCTTTACTTGCATGGTTGGCCAGACATTCAGTTTGTGAAGTGGGTTTAGTCTTGCTGAAGTGTTGTGGTGATGTGTTTTGATATGGCAGAATAAATCAAGCCCAGTAAGAACTTCCATTTCATGACAAGAGCAGTCAGGAAAAGCTACCTTAGAGATTTCTCACTGTTTGATACATGTTTGCATTGCAAGAGTAGTTGGAAAAATTTACAGGAAATATCAAAAGGGAAATATTATGGTAAGCTTTGGGTCATCGGTTTTGTGAGTCATGCAGCTGGGAGATTTTAGATGTTTTCTGCACTGATGTGGCTGGGGACACACAAATCATCCAGTTTGCAATTGGTTGGCACTGCTATAATGAGATTTACTTGGCAGTGACTAATGTCAGTTCCACATGTGGTAAATCCACTAAAATTTGATTATTTCTGTGACCTTTCAGCTGTAACTAAATGGAAGGGATCAGAGCTTTGTTCACTATGTGTGAACTTGATTTGTTTTGATTTGATTTGTTTTTAAGAATCACTGGTCATTATAATGATTGTCCAGAAAGAGCTACACTGGCTACTACACTGTCAAGGGCTGGGTGGGGAACATGGACTAATACTTCTTTAGTTCCCCTTTAATAACTAACTCTGCACAGGTATTACTATATGTAAGACAGGGGAGAGAGATATTTTCCCCTTGGGTGCAGTATCATGACCACATTTGCTGACATTTTTGAATAAGAGGAAATAGGATCTTTCAGTGTTAAACTAACAGAAATTTCAATAGCAGTGTTGTTTTTTTGGAGAAAAATGTGAAATTGAGAGCTCTTTGACTTTCACTTTGCTTCCATGGGTTTTCATTTCATGGGTTTATTTTATATGTTAGCAGTATTATAATTCTGTACAGTGTTTTATATATACTGTATATATACAGGTATATATTTATTTTCTAAGTTTTTGCTTGCATGCTATGTTCGTTTGCTTCCCTGTCTTTTATCATTAGTTCTACAAATTAAACATATTTTAAAATATATTTTCGGTTTAACGGTTTGTGCTTCCAGCTTGAATTGTCACATTTGCACAGTAGTTTCTAAGGTAGAATCCAGTTCACTCTCTATGTGACAGCCAGTGTGAAGCTTATCGTATGGTTTTCCTCAGGCTAAAGAAAGTCTTAATACTGACAATTCTAATAATGTTAAATAAACTACCAAGGCCAATTTAGAATATATGTTCATGTTTACCTGGGAAATTTAATAAGGTGGATGAAAGGAAACCACATTGCTTTTAGAACATAATATAGCAGTATGTCATTGTAAAATATTGGTGGAAGTAAGGATAATTTGCTCTCAAGCAAACCACTGACAGCTTTATAGACACAGGTGTGTCCCCCCAATTTTCTTGTACACTGTATCATTGTGATTATTTTTAAGGTCAGTCTGGTTGTGGTGAGATCAGTGTGACTCTGTGTGAGGTTATTAATTATTCATTTTACGTTTCTTTTTCTTTTTCTACAGATAGTTTTTTTATGTTATTTTAAGGTGTTGCTAATTCAGAATCATCAAACATTGAAAAGTTCAAAGTTTCCATCTAAATAAAGCTTCAGTACATTTCCAATATAGTTGGTGGAGAATATAGTACTGGTTTGTCTACATAAAGCTTAACTGCTCAACTTCTAAGACCACACAATAACCTTAGGATTGTGCATGGGGAAACATTCATTCCTTTTTTTCCAGGCCTGGCATAATATATGAACATAAGAAAAAATCCAAATGAGATGAGGCCATTCAGCTCCTCTAGGTTTTTTTTAACTGTTAGCATTTAATTGATCTGAAGCGTTTCATTATTAAGATTATACAGTACATAATTACATTACCATTATAACTGTAAATCACAAAACACGTCTCTGTAACCTGTGATGTTCCTAGAGACTTTTTCTATGACACTTATGATGTTTTCAGCATCTTTTGTCAGGTACATATTGTCTGTATTTTTACTCCTGCTATCAACTCAGCCAAATCTACCATTAAGGTTCTACATAATTCGACAGCCCAAATACATTAGTTCAGCACGGTGGTGCTATATTACTGTACATGTTTTGTAAATTGTCTCAAGATACAGAAAAATACCTCATATCTGATAACCATGCATCCAGAAACGTCAGGCAATGGGAAAAAAAAAACATCCCTAAAAAAATCCCTGCGATAGCGTAAGTGAATCCCACATGCACCACAGTGTTTTACTTACCTCCCACCCAGAAGCCTGAGCGCATTTAAGTATAAATGTGCAAATACTTTCATGTTAGGTGTTGAAACTAAAATTGAATTTATACTTACGTGCTCTGGATTAGGGGATGCCCAGAGGATTGTGAGTAACATTTTTTTGTTTTTCCATATTTACATTATTATACTACATCACTTTTAATTTGATTTTTTTTATCATTGTGGCGTTGTCCTAATAATTTTGGCTAGGTGTCACTGTATTATTGCATCTCACTTATCTGAAAAATCATTGTATCCGGAGTTAGCTGAGTTGAAAGTGGGAACCCCTTCCCACTGTTTATTCCGGATACAAGGGAGTTTACTGTAGTTCGGTTTTAAATAAAGAACTCAGTTTAATAACAAGTCTTTCCAAATTCATATATAGTACAATTTTCCTTCAGTATTCTATACAATGACCAAGGTAGAAGGCACTGGTTTTAAAGAGACCAATTTATTTCAGATAAGTAATTATTTATTCAATTACTTAGTACTTCATGGGTAAGCATGGGCCCAAGATACACTTCCTGCCCTTTCTGCTTTGCACTCATTCTGTTATTTTAGTCATCTTTTCCCTCTTTATCACAACACTTTTGATCCTCAAACTTTAATTTGAAATGGTCTTCCTTGAATCTGCCAAAAACCTAGAAGACAATGGTTGTCCGTCTCCTCTAAGAACCTTAAATTTATCATAAAACCTTAGATCAACATAAACTCCTTGCTCCTTCTCATGCATTGCTTCTTCTGTTTCAATGTGCTTATAGTTTAAATCATTATTAAAATTATTCACTTACATCATTTGTAATTCTAAGTGCAACATTGTTGGAAGAGATGAATAATTTTGTATATATACAAATTATTTATATCTTGCTAATAGCATGCTGCTGTAGCACTTTGATATCATTCACTGATGGATAAAGAACCAATTATTTTTAGGAACAAGTAATAGGTTTATTCCATGCTGAAAAGAGAAGAAAGAAAACGCAATGTTTCGGCTACGCCCGAAGAAGGCTCCACGGCCGAAACGTTGTGTTTTCTTTCTTCTCTTTTCAGCATGGAATAAACCTATTACTTGTTCCTTTGCAGCCTACGCATGCTGACACAGCTACCCACCTGATTTATATTTAGGTTGTGTAAAAACAATTTACTACCCTTTACTACCCACTATGAGACACTATCTACAGCGTATTGTAGCAATTCTTACAATTAAAAATGTCAGATTTTTATTGGAGAGAGTTTTATTTAAATATACCTGCCTTAGCAATTGTCTTTGTTGTCCAGAAAGCATTATATTGTATGAAGGAATTTTTGTTTTTATTGCAGGACTTCCCGTCAGAGCAGATGATAACTGGACTAGCGTTGCTCCTGCTGAAGGCTCCTGCAACACAACAGATTAAGATTCTTAACCTTGGTATGAGAAAGCCTTTTAACAGCATATAACTGAAGTTTAAAAAAACTTTAGTAGCTGTGAGATGTTTTTATTTTGGCACTGCTTTTTTCTACTGAAACGTCCGTAATTCATTGACTATATCAACAAAAGATTACTTTTCCTATGCAGCTTTCAAGATCATCACCTCTTCTGAGATGCCGGTGTTACCTGCAGCTGCCCCTATACTGGTCCTTCCCTTACTGCAGATTCTGTCTTGTACTGCACTCATGGAAGCTTTATCAGACAGCCAGATCAGGGAAACTAATCAGCACCTGGCTTCAACTCTCCTGCAGACTGTGCAAGGTCACACCTTCAGTCAAAAAGAGGTATTGAAGCTGCATTTTGCCGGTGATGTTCCAAACTTGCACCCTAATACACATAATAATGCTTCTTTTTCAAGTGTAAACACTGAGATCAAAGGAAACAGATTGCTTAAGAACAAAATCACCCTTGGCTGGATTGTGGATTAAATGTGGTAAAAAGGAATTAACATTTAAAACCTTGAGGGTTTACATGTGAGACTCTCAATTCTAATGCAAAAAGCATTTTGGAGCTTGTCCATACAGCTCTAGAGCATGTTAGTTATAAAGTACTTTGGAATTTATCAGTGAACCAACTAACTGGGTGATGAGAAATTCCAAGTATAAATTATAAAGAGTTTCGGAATTTTTTTGCGTTTGTTTTATTAAGTCATTTAGCTAGTGAATTTGCTTATCTGAGGGTTGGTGAGGCTGTAAAGGGAGCAGACTGTTAGAGGACATCATTTGTAAAGCAGTGAGGTTCTTAAACAAACACCGTGCATGCATATTCAGATGTTGTTATTAGTGCGATCTGCATTAATGTTGTGTACTTAATAACTCCAGCTATTACAATGAAAAATATATGAAGTAAATGATACATTCCATCTTGTCCTTGCCTTTTTTCTTTATAAATAATCTAATTTCAGCCTGATTAATGTTTACAACTTACGAGTTTTTCAAATGAAACATAACTGATGATTTCAAATAAACTATCTTGCATGCTCTTGATATATTTTAAGTGTGGCCTGTGTCTTATTTATTATTAAAATACTCTTGTAGTGATTCAGGGTGTACCATATCCTAACTGAGATTGATTGTAACTCAAGTGCTGCCTTACTCTGTGGTCACGATATCCTGGAATAGCTGTATAATACCATTGTTTTAAAAGAAAATGTGCGACATATGAATGACCCCACCCCATAATTGAACTTAATCTCATTTTAACATCTGGGATTGCTTAGTAGATTGTGTACATTTTATTTCATTATACATTTTAAGATGATTTTTGTTTTCTTTCTTGTTGCCATTAGGACACCATCAAACTTCCTTTCCCAATATGCAGCTGGTACAGCACGCTGCTGATAACGACAGACGCACTGCACAGACTGAATGAAGACCAGTCTGCTGCCTGCAAATGGCTGTTTTTTGTTCATTCGGCTCTGCCATTGAATGAGAGCATTCCTGAGCATGTTCCACTCCTTTTGTCCTACCTTATTGTCAGAGAAGAGGGAGAGGGCTTGAAAGTGGCCCTGAGAACTGTCGCGGAACTGGCCAAAGCAGATCCCTCACAGGTAAGAGCTTTTCAGTTTTGCTTGGAGAAGTTTCCTGTTGCAAAATGAGTGATGGCGTGCAAGGGTAAGGCAAACTAAAGTTCAGGATCAGAAGACAGGAGCTGGATGGAAAACCTCACAGTGTATATTGTATGTTTCTAATGGATAATTTCTGTTATGTAATTCAAACCATATTTACATTACTCCTATTCACTCAAATGTCTTTACACTTATATAAGGAGTCTAGGCATGTTTTTGGAGATCAGAAAGGATAATCACCTCTTCCCATTCTATCAGTCTTAATGTAGTTCATTTACTGAGTCCCTTTGACTCTTTCTGTTGTAAGAGTCAAATCTGGCATCTTCTGTCCAAATTAAGTTTACAGCAGAAGAAAAAAGACATGGAGACAAGTTGGAGAATTTATTTTTGGACTTATTTAAAAAAAAAGTTATTATATATTAAATGTTAATTTATATTGAATGTTTTGGGTTGGACAGAACATTTCAGGAAGCAAAAATAACAATTTCATGGCATTGTAAACATAAAGTATTTAAAGAAAAATGCTTTGAATTAAACACCAAACCATATACATAACAAGAAAACTGCACTTTTTCCTCCCCTTGGTGAATTTTTTTAGTAGTCAAGATTGCTTCAATAAACTTGCAGTCTTTCCCAGTCTGTAGTTGTAGCTAGGAAAATAAAGTTGAAATGATGGGACTCATGCTGTGAAATCCAAAATCCTCTGTGCCTCCAGCTTTCACAGAAAAGGAGCAATCCAAAGTGGAGATTCACATGAAAATCCAGTTTGGGGAAGGCCACGTTACAATCCAATGTCAGTTCTTTAAAACATTTACTGTACATGTTCTCCAAATAACACACTTCTCCATTCATTACTTGGCCTGAACAGTATACTGAAAAAAACAGCTTCTTCTGAGTGTTTTGTCTTTTTGGGGAATAGTGATTGTCAGTCGTTTATAAATACCTGGCCTTTTATTAGAAATTGATTTGAAACAATTTCTCACTTGGATACACAATTAATATTCATATTATACATAAAACAGTATATAATAACAGGCTATATGTATAGGATAGAACTTTGTGTCTGTTCATTATTAATTCTGCCCATGTGACACATGAATAAGACTAGCATGTGTTAGCTTGTGTGTAACTTACCTGGACAATCCTAGCCAAAAGGGAAAAGACAAGTTTTAGAACAGGGTGGGTGAAGAAGCCATGACTATTATGTACAGTGGAGTATAAACAGGCCTTCAGTCACAGACAACAACTTCATATTTTGTATGTATTCAGTGCTCTTCTAGTGGAGCGTTTAATATAATTTGCTTTGTCCTGATGCAGACTGGAAAAGAAAATTATTTTTCTTTCGTAACCTTTATAAGGGATTTTGTCACCATAATACTGGTATTGCCTTGCATATTCTTGTAAAATGAGTATAAATTAAAAATAAATCAAGCTTTGATGACATATCCTGTACGAAGAGCTATTAGTGTATCTTTTTGACAGTTTAATTAATCTAATTTCCTTTCATTTTTATGTGACCTACTGAATTATGCAGATTGTTTTTTCCTCTTTTAAGGGGTCCAATGTTTTTTGGTGTATTAAAGGGAAATTAAATTTCAACCATGAGTTCTACTAGAAAGAAACTTGGAGTGCAGTGCATTCGAGGCCTTGCCTTTCTCTCTTATGGATGATTAGTGATGTAGATGTTGTGGTTCCTAAGCAACAGGCAAGGTGCATGAAATGAGAGCGATAAGCACTTTATGTAAATAATCTCTTATCGGAGTTTGGGTTGCCTTGAAATGTGATGCATAAATGAGCATCTTTACATTCCTTAATATATTTGACTTTTTATAGGTTATAGTGGGTATTTTTGTGATCTGAAGAAAAATGCTGTAATTATAAAATACATACAGTGCAGAAAAAGCCATGGGGATATGGATCACATTTTAGTTTTTGGTTATGAAATCACAAAGGACAGGACACACTCTTGTTTTTTGAAACTGGTCTTATTATTAAGAATTATTAATTCTTATGAAGCACTGCCTGTGCTGGCATTTAGGTACTAGATGCTTAGGGCATTTAGGACCACTAATACACCATAAAGACATATAGACAAAAAAAGACGTCTTCAATATTAATTACATCTTAAGCACTTCTAATAAAGTGACATTTGTCAAGATTTAAGTAGGAATTAATTTCTTTTTATCATATTTTTAAACGAACTCACTACATCAGTAACTTTCTTTTGATATACAGTACATCATGGGATTGCTGGGGTATCCCAGGGCACAGATTCATGTGTCACCTCTTAATTCTATTATTCATGTTGTGGTTGCATATGTTATTCAAATTGTGTTGGTCACACTTTATTTTGTACTGTGTAGTCCATAGATCCTATATCAGAGGACAATATATGCCTTTTCATAAGTTTACTAATTTCTTGTCTTTGTTAAAGCAGTATGATGATAAATCTGTTTGTAGGGTTGGATGTGGTTTTTGAATGAGTATTTTGACCATTTAAATGTTATTTTAACAGTTTAGTCTCCTTATAATACTGGTGCTGATTACAAAAAATGGAAATTATAATAAAATAAATATAAGTAGTATTAGTAAATACTGAAATATTAGTAAGTATAACCTTTATTGGTTTCTGCTAGTGATTTTATTCCAGTTATTTCTGGTATCTGTTTATAGCAGGATCAAACCCAAACACAATTTATTTCTAAAACCCAAAATGCTTTTTGTTTTGTTTATTAAGATACTATTTTGAATGTCTTATGTACCTTTGTTTTTACGCTACAGCCTGATTGCAATGTAAATATTACAGTTTCATTAAAATATTCTAGAAGAATATTGTGACCACAGTTTCCAGTCATTTTCCTGACTACTGTACAACATGTGCATTTCTAATATGGTCCATGCTACCTCTAGTGAACAACGCAGTTTGCCAAGTACATATTCTTTGCAGATAATATCTTAGCAGCAAATGCTAAATCGTACTGTTTATCTATTCTCACCTTTTAATGCATTATAAAATAGCTGCTAAATCACAGCCGTTCCAATATTTAATTAGTATCCAACCTGCTCAAACTCAAAGCTACTTAAGTACATTTGTATCCCTTCCAATGTTAATCATTTAATTATTTTTTAATAAGAAATGCATTGATTTCAAATGACATTTCATTTAACGATACTGGAATTGTTTGAACCAATTTGTTATTTGTAATGAATTAAATGACTAACTCTTGCCACTTATTCTAAAGGTTATTTGTAAACAGATTACATAATGTGGGGTTTTTGCACTCTTGCAAGTCCCTGCACTCTTGATTTGCTTGAATTAAAATGAGGCAGGAAAAATGTTTGGAAAAGAAGTTGATACTAGAGTATGTTTTATTCTTAAATTCATGAAACAATGTACAAACTTAAATTAAAATGTCATTAAAAGACTATAAATGTTATGACAATTTATAATAAAACTTATACTAATAATTTCTTTTTAAAGTCTCAAAAACAAAACTTTTCCCCTATCTCCCAGTTATATCTACTCCAAAAACAAGAACGTTCATTCACATTGGAGGATTCTCTTATTTCATGCAAAAAATATTATTCTGTTTAAGTGTATGTGCAGTGGGGCACCTTCAATCTAATGTCTACGTTCATAATGCACAAAGGCAGCGGTGCCCAGCCCTTGTCCTGGAGAGGAAAATTCAAGCAGGTCTTATAGGTCACCCGGAAATATTCAACTTGAAAAGACTTAGAATGTGAGTTTTGATCTATTAAGTAAGTTAATTAGTTACTAGAGTTACATCAGGAATGGCCAGTATTTGCTTTTAAGAGCTACATCGTGTTGGTATTTTTATTTCAAATGATCTCACAGCTATTTAATTAAACAAATCACTAGCTTAATTGGTCTAAATAAATTTGTTTGAAGTCTTTACAAATTGATGACCTCTAACTCCTGCTGCTACTGTATGTGGCTCTCCATAGACCAGAACTGGCCATCCCTACACTAAGATCTCGCTGCCCCTAACTGAAATCTGCACTTTTTTCCAACCCATCTCCTGATGGAATTGGGCCAATTTTTTTAAGTTGCCGTAAAGTTAGTAGAAAACTGGTGGTTCTATATATAAGTGTATGAGATCAAAAGATTGATTACTTCAGTTTAGGGTACCCAAAGTGCTTTAGCCTTTGAGTTTCCTTTTATTGACTACCAATTTTTTTTCTACCAAGTTTGTTTTTGGTGTCTCTTAATCAAACAGTGCCATTTTGTGCAAAATATGCCATTAGGTTGCATTCTCCATTCTGTGTACATCAACTGAAGAATATTCGTTTTATTTATAATGTTTTCAACAGGCAGTAATTTTTTGTTGTTTTAAACTAAAAGGATTTTTGAAATATCACTGAAGGAAATAAAGTATCCACCTTCATCTATTATAAGGTTTAGTCCTGATTTAAGGGTGATTTAAACACCACCTTTTTTCCAGTTTGAGGTTGGACTAAAAAAAGGCAGGATTAGATGGTTTGATGAATTTAAAAGTTTGTATGACTGTAAGTGTTTTGCAAACTATACCCATTTCCATCGGGCTTGTCACCATTTTTTTGTAATTTGCACAACACAAGGTTGAATAAACCCCACTGCAATGGAAACACGAGGAATCATTCAGTTTGTTGTTTGTGCGGGTTATTACAGGCTGCAAAAAATGACATGCCTTTATGGTTATGCGATTTATTTCAGTTCTTCCATACAGGGACTATTTAGCTACATATTGTATAATTAAAAGTTTTAGTAAAAAAAAGCTATTAGTGCTGTTTCTTCAAATGCAATTAAAATCATGTTTACCATAATGACTATGTCCTCTGCATCCAAGTCAAAGCTTCAGTTGTGGCTGGTGTGCTGTGTGTTTTTAATCCTTCTGATTTATTGTTAACATTTTCTTGAACTTGCCTTATGTAGAGAAAGCTGAAGCGTGTTCTTGAACCGACATCTAAGTGCTAATGTTCCATCAGATGAGGTGGGGTAGGGGGTCACTAGGATGTCACAAGTTACATTTCCCTTTAGGGTTGTTTTTTTAATTCAACTTTTTTATCTAGAACTCATCTATTATTTATTAACAGGATATGTAGCTCTTACAGGACAGTACTTGAGGGAAAATGTAGCATTAATTTTTTTTATATGGGATTTGTAGCAGATCACCAGTATTCCTTGTTGACCTATTTCACAATTTATTAAGGAACTAAATTGAGGCAAAGATGATGAAGCACAGTAATTAACATTTAAGCTAGGAAACTCTGGGAGTCCTTTGATCTTGGATGCCTAATGTTATCCTTATGTCTTATATTTGTTTCTTAAATTTCACACTGTACTGTACGGAAAATTAAAATCTAGTGCCATACTTCTACCTTCATTACTTACCTTCAGCTGGAAACTTAAATTGCAAATAAATGTGCATTAAATAGCATGTGGAGAAACTTAACAATTTTACAGTGTTGTTGTTCTTTGGTGGAATGGTGGTGCAGTGATAAGCAGTACCGGAGTTCAATTCTCAACCTGGGGTGCTATCTGTGAGGAGTTAATCTCCAAGCTGTTTGTGTGTATGTCCGATGGGAGCTCCACTTTCCTTCCACAGTCCAAAATCAAGTAGATTAATTTTATTCTGGTCAAAGAGGCCCTGTTGTGAGTGTGTGTGTGCCCATTTATGTTTGTGGGTATATTTGGAAAAAGTGGTTAGAAATAGATGAATGAATGGATGTTGTGAGCCTTACACCCAAAGGAGGCTCCACAGTCGAAACGTTGTGTTTTCTTTCTTCTCTTTTCAGCATGGAATAAACCTATTATCACTTAATTAATCCCGGCATCTCATCTGGCCATTGTTTGAAAAATGCTACTGTATCGGCTTCCAACAACAAGGCTGGACTGTTAAATCAATACCCCACAGTTGTTTGTGTGAAGGAGTGCCTTCCATTCTCAGGTTTATATGCACATACTGTAGTGTCCACTTGTTCTCTGGTTTGCTTTTCATTTTTTATTCTGAAGAAGTCCACTGCCTAGATTTAGTTTGGATTTTGAACACTTGAATCAGGTTTCTTCATAGTCTTCTTTGTGCAAGACTAAAACAAATTATTCTTTTAGCTTGTTAGTGTATGACTTTCCTTTTAGCCTAGTAATATATTTTGTTGCTGATTCCAGAGGAGAAATATCTGTTTTGCAACATTTTAAATAAAGTCTTATTAGTGCATTGTATATTTTAACATCCCTTGACTTAGGATTTATAATTAAAAGTGTAACATTTATCATCGTTCAGCTTTTTGCTTCTCTTCATTGTTTCGAAGATGTAAAGGTCTTGTATTCTTCTTCTGTTGTATTGTGTTAACTATTCTACAGGGTTCACAAAAAGAACTCATAAATACACTTTTTTAATGATGATGCTGATTTTGAAGCAGGAAAAGGCAGATGTCTGTGGCCACTGCTGTAGGTGTTGGAAACACTCAAAAGCCTAAGAAGTATCAAAACACCTTTAGTGTTGATATTTTAAAAGACCCCATTTCTTGGTCTTATATGTGAACTTGAATTAGATGAGAAGCAGAATGAATTGTACATCTGGAGGATGTAGTCAGTTTTGCATATATAACTTGGTAGACCCCATTGAATAAGAGGAACAATGTTTCATGAAAATTTTGAGAGTAAACGACATACTTCTGTTTAAGGGTGTATCTGTTATTAAATGGTACATTCTTTATCTTTTATTCAATTTTTATATAGCATAATTTATTGTTTATTTATTATTCAAATTAGTAATTCAGTTGTTCAGATTTGTGTCTTTCTTGCACAGTATGACATTTTAAGAAGCTTTGTTTCAAGTTGTTAAACATGGCAGAATATATGGCTTAGCAGCATTGATACTGTATGTAGATAGGAGAGTGAGGAACTGAAGGAATTTAATTGCTTTCTGACCAAAGACACACAAAATTGTTTTTGTTTGTTTTCTATAACAGGTTCCAAATCTTATTCCTGTTCTCATGTTCAAGTTGGGGAAGCTTTCTGACCCAGTCTTATCCTGTGCTGTGCTGTACGCACTGCCCAGTCTGGGGACTCACAAAGTAAGTTTATTATACTATGTTATTTATTAATTAATTGACTTATTTATTCTCTTTAGAAATAAAAAGGGTTACATTTCCATAAGAAATAGAATTGAAGTAATGGGACTAACCAGTCCATCACATAAATAAATTTGAGCAGAATAATGTAATATGATGAGACAATTTCTCTGCAGTGACCATAAAAAGACTACAGGTTGAGAATCCCTTATCCGAAATTCCTGGGACCGAAAGTGTTGCGGATTTTGGATTTTTTCGGATTTCGGAATATTTTTAGATTTGCATCTATAAAATGGGATAGCTTGGGGATGGACCCACGATATCACGATATCCATTTACATGTAAATGGATAAACACGATATCCATTTACATTTCATAATATAGCTTATACATATACCCTGAATGTAGTTTTATATAAATTTTTAATATTTGTTTTTACATAATACCATCAGAAAGGTATGATATCAGTCTCCACCTACGATGTCATGTTTTGATTAAAAGGTTACAGTACACGTACGCCATTTGTATTTTATTTTTTACTATACAGGTATTAAGTTTTATGTAAGGTATAAAAACAAAGCATTGAATATGATTACAGGTAAATAAAATGAAAACTGAAAAAAGCCAGCATTTTATTTTTAATGTTATGTACAAGTAATGACGCTAGTCAAGTTACACTCATACATAGAGGTGAAATTCAGATCTCACGGAAAAATAGCGTTTTGAGCTTACTGTACAAAAACAAAACATGATGATCACTGCTTACAAACTTGAAGATAAATGCAGCCCCAGACATTACAACTACATCAGGTCTGAGAAACTTGAGGGAGAGGGTACGTTATCGATGACATCACTGTGAGCTGGAAAGTTTCGGATCTTGGAGGTTTTCGGATTTTGGAATTTCAGATAAAGGATTTTCAACCTGTATTAATGTACTGTCCATGAACCAAAACAATACAGATGAAGCTTGACATTATTTTGTAATAGTAATGAATACAATTAGCATTATTAAACCTCAGTCATTTGTAAGTAATATCACTCACATTTAATTTCAAAATACCTGTCCCCTTGTCCACACCATGCCTCGACAAGTTCAAGCAAAGCAACCATAGTTTCATCACCAGGTACTGTATGTCCAGTACTTGCTCTTTCCTTGACCTGATCAGAGAATGCATCTGAGCTTCAGGAATGGCAGTTAATAGTTCTTTGACCTCTAACTCAAGCTCCAGTGGGGGTTTGTGGTTTGAAACACATAAGTCTGGCGACCACAGATGGGATTTAAATTCTCATTCATTAAAAACAAGGACAGTAACACATTGAATTTGACAAGTGCTGGTTATCCCATTGAAGGGAAGCTCAAATGTGTCTGGGAGCAAATTGTGGTCAAGTGATATTTTGATTAACATGTATTCCTACTTCAGTCGGGCTCCTCAGAAGAGGTAATGGCTCTGATCCCACAAAGCGCATGCATGAAGTTTACAGAGCTCTTTGGAACTAATTGTGAAAATGATTGTTTCTATTGAAATGGTCCTGGGCACACAATGAATCTATCATCCTTCAAGCTGTGTGGTCCCAAGTTTGACCACAACCAGTATCTTTTGTAATCATAAACAGTTGTTCTACATTCAGTGAAAATTGTGGCAAAGTGCAAAATAGCTGGTCTCTCAGCTTCTGACCACCATGGCACTGCAGTGACGGTTTAAATTTTCATTATTAGATTTTTTCACACTTTACACATTTTTAAGCAAATAGCAACAATAATTCTCAAAACTGTAAAAGCCCTGTTCATCGCCTACACTTTGTTAATCAAAATGTCAGATTGGTTCAAATTATCATCTCTGAAAATGTTCTATCCCTGTTGTTCACGAGCTTCCTAACCAGTTAATTTATGACTAAACAAGTAATTCAGCAGTATTCTTCAAAACCCATACTCCTAGCTTTTTTTGTTGCACTTATTACCAACACTAATTCAAACTTCTAGATACCACAGTATTTGTATTTCAGTGACTATAAATGAACCTCTGATGTTTATTTGCTTTACTGATTAGGGATGAACATATGATTTTTAAATAACTGGTTATTTTAGATCATCACATATCAACAACATTCACTAGCAGTGCTCCAATTTAATGAATGAAATACAGCACATTGGAGTTTATGCTGAAATAGATTATTATAGAAATTATAATCTTACAACAGATTAGTAAAAAAATGGAGGAATTAACCCTTGTTGCAGTTTTTGCATTTAATCATAGTTTTATCTTATTAAATGACCAAAGCCTGTTTTCTTGAAGTATTTTTTTTTATTTTATCCAGCTGGCATGCTTCACTTTTGAACTTTCACATACTACTATTCAAATTCATGTCAGGCATGGACTAAAAATTACTATAGTACTTCACAAGATCTCAGTCATATAATTTGTGATTACTAGGTCCTTGAACTCTAATGTCTAGTTTTGCTTCTCAGTTTTGTGTTCCTCAGTTGCTACAAGCTTTACAGGTGCTGGGAAGTGCATCAAAACTAAGAGCTGTGGTGTTGAGGCTTATGACATCATTGTGGATAAAACAGGTGAGAATATCTTTACCTGACAAATGTGCCATTTTTGACAACAAGGTGTGTAATTGCCAATTATCTCCAAGCCCAAATGTACTTTTCTGAGCTGTACAGATAAGATATAAAGTAATGAGACTTCTGTTTTCAGCATGGGGTGCTGTCACTCTTATGTAAGAAACAATAGTCATATCACGTCATTTACAGATGCAGCCATTCAAAATGGGTGAGGTATTTCGCGGCATACCCCGGTGGGCGTGTCACAGTATCACGCAGTATCACGCGGTATCACGTGTGTCACGTGTGTCACGTGACTAACTATCCGGCGTCGCCTTGTAAAACCGCCAGGGGGAGCTTAACCTCTCATGTACAGCATTTTAGCCTTTAATTTTGAACTGTGTATTACAGCATGTTAATCATCAGTCATTAAAATGTTGGTATATATTATGAAAGCAAGATTGCTCAGTTGGACAGAAGTACACAACCTACCTTTATCAGAAATATGTATGCATCAAAGCCTTTACTGAAGATATTACTAATAGTATTAATAATGGATGACTTTGGACAAGCTGTATACTCAAAGTATAATTTCTTTAGCACATTTGTACAAGCACTTGGAATCTGTCCAAGCCATACTTTGTCAGGCATTTTGTTTTACTTCAACGGGGCATAAAAACTTCCTTGCTTTTAACAGGGCGTTTCATAATTTCTAGCTACGAAAATGATTTAAAATGCGACACCTATCATTCAACTAGAGCTTAAAATATCACAAGGAAAAATACACACCGGTATTCCATTTCTCCCTAAACATTGTAAGCCTCGAAGTCTTAAACTAACGTGATACCGGAGTCATCAAGCATACTTTTAGAATTTGATTAAAAGGGAATATAATATGGAATCGCGTATCTAAAGAATTTAATAACGGTATGATTATATCCGTGTACTGCGGCAGGTCTGTGTAGGGCTGTTTCGCCTGCCTGATCATGCGAGCTGGACAGTTTGCGTTACAATATAAACATTTATATTGATTTAAATCGTGTTCTGATTTAAATCGCAAACGCGTGTTTAATTATGTGTTTTTTAATCATGATCAGGCTAGTGCATTTCTACATTTTCTGTATGAACCAGCTTAGAGGTTCATACAGAAAGACAGCATGTGTTTAAATTGAGTGTAAGGTAATTTATGCTTCTAAAGTCATGGTCAGTATTGTTGTACTGTGCTGTACTGTGTCACATTATTTTATAGCGTTTTTATTGCGTTATTAAATCCGGTGGCGCTGTGTTAGTTTCCTGACTCACATTATTTAAACTGCGACACTGATCATTCATCTCTAAATAAACTTTATTTTATATAGCGTTTTAAGCCAATAGGTAATTAGATTGCTCATAAACCTAATCACTTTTTCTACATAAACACAGCGTGATTGCTCTCTGAAAATGCTTTTCCGTTATTTTTAAAGTAGGCTCAGATTTCAACTATAGATCGTATTATTATAAACTTTCTTGGAAAAATGTATTTTATGTAAACCATGTTTGCTATTAATTCATTTAGGGCTAAAATACGTTCATTGTCTTCTAATCGAGTCGAGTTGACATTGGAAGCCTGCCACACCCGGACCGTTAAACCAACGCATTAGCACGTCAAAGCCCATTGAGCCAGTATTGGCTTTAGTATCCCCCCCTTCTCCCCTCAATTCAATTCAATTCAAGGTGTTTTATTTGCATGACAGATGGGTACAAGCAGTGTTGGGTACTGTATGTATATTGTAACGCTTACGGCAGACAGGCACTGTGTAGGAGTCGACGCACCAGAGCAGCGCCTGCAATTTTTATATTTATAACTTAGTTTTTAAAATTAGTCAAGCAATACGAAGCATCTCCTTTTACTTAGTGCCTGAGCATACTGCAACGCGTGTGAAGCCCATAAACGATATTAATTTTGGAACTTAAACATACAGTTTATGGCTGGTCTCGGTACTTTAAAGAAAACATACACACCAGTATTCCATTTCTCCCTAAACATTTTAAGCATCGAAGTCTTTAACTAACGCGATACCGGAGTCAACAAGCATACTTTTAGAATTTGATTAAAAGGGAATATAATATGGAATCGCGTATCTCCAGAATTTAAAGACCAGACAATCGCAAACTCGTTTTCAATAAAATTATTTTATTCATTCAGCAGTTTGTGAGAGGGACATCCAGCAGGGAGAGACACACACACGGTTTTCATTGACAACATTGTTTTTTTTTCAATTCCTCTTGTCTAACAGGAATGTTTTGTTTGTGGACAGACTGTTAGACAAGAGGAAAAGACCGCCTCCTCCTACGAAGCATTTCGTTGATCCGATCACGAATTCTTTTCCAGTCGTACGCAGCAAGGGTTGAGAATCTCCGATTCACCATCGTACTAATGGTTTCCCGGAGATTGCAAGGCAAGGCACTTTTGCCTCTGGACCCATCGAAATTTACAGACGTGGTCCACCCCCAGTAAATTTCAAAAGTCACAAGATTTCGAAACACGAGGGCGGCGTAGCGGTCGGCTCTTGCTTTCCCGTCTATGCCGATGCACTGCAAGTACAACCCCCCCTCCATCTCCTGGGTGATGGGTAGCAGTTGGACATCTGGGAGAATTATTCGTCCCACTGGCATCTGTGAATTCCGCTGTGCTTCCTGGGGGGAGATAGCCGGCGGGGACAGCATCAACAGATTCCTGCGCGGTGGTGAACTGAGAGGCCGGGATGGAGTGTCCTGAGGCGGTCTGTGCTCTGCGGGGGGCAGAGCTTCCGCCAGGCATTGCAACCTGCGCGGCGGGGAGAGGCACTTTTCGGGAGACAGCTGCTCAACTGTTTGACTGCTGGAACATACTGTCTCCTTCCTCTGCATTTTCAGGAGTGTCTCTAGCCTCCCAATCCTCCCCAGTAATGCATCGTACTGCTCCCGCTGCTGCCGAAATGTCTCCATACAGGTGCTGCTTCTACAGGTTGGCACCCTGGCCAGTGGCCGAGAGCAGAGACCCACGGCCTGTGGCAAAATAACATAATTCATGTAAGAAATACAGTCACACAGTAGTATTCATCAGTCGCGGAACAGAAGTCAAAATAAACTTTTCTTTTTTTCCGTCTTACCGCTTTCTTTTTTACTGTCCTGGTGGTAGATCGTTTCGCCCGTGCGGTGTTTTCTTGAAGAACAGGCTACGAAGAAATAATTATAATTGAATTTAAAATTCAAAACGGCAATAATACCTTGTAATGACTTCTGTTCCGCGACTGATGAATACTACTGTGTGACTGTATTTCTTACATGAATTATGTTATTTTGCCACAGGCCGTGGGTCTCTGCTCTCGGCCACTGGCCAGGGTGCCAACCTGTAGAAGCAGCACCTGTATGGAGACATTTCGGCAGCAGCGGGAGCAGTACGATGCATTACTGGGGAGGATTGGGAGGCTAGAGACACTCCTGAAAATGCAGAGGAAGGAGACAGTATGTTCCAGCAGTCAAACAGTTGAGCAGCTGTCTCCCGAAAAGTGCCTCTCCCCGCCGCGCAGGTTGCAATGCCTGGCGGAAGCTCTGCCCCCCGCAGAGCACAGACCGCCTCAGGACACTCCATCCCGGCCTCTCAGTTCACCACCGCGCAGGAATCTGTTGATGCTGTCCCCGCCGGCTATCTCCCCCCAGGAAGCACAGCGGAATTCACAGATGCCAGTGGGACGAATAATTCTCCCAGATGTCCAACTGCTACCCATCACCCAGGAGATGGAGGGGGGGTTGTACTTGCAGTGCATCGGCATAGACGGGAAAGCAAGAGCCGACCGCTACGCCGCCCTCGTGTTTCGAAATCTTGTGACTTTTGAAATTTACTGGGGGTGGACCACGTCTGTAAATTTCGATGGGTCCAGAGGCAAAAGTGCCTTGCCTTGCAATCTCCGGGAAACCATTAGTACGATGGTGAATCGGAGATTCTCAACCCTTGCTGCGTACGACTGGAAAAGAATTCGTGATCGGATCAACGAAATGCTTCGTAGGAGGAGGCGGTCTTTTCCTCTTGTCTAACAGTCTGTCCACAAACAAAACATTCCTGTTAGACAAGAGGAATTGAAAAAAAAACAATGTTGTCAATGAAAACCGTGTGTGTGTCTCTCCCTGCTGGATGTCCCTCTCACAAACTGCTGAATGAATAAAATAATTTTATTGAAAACGAGTTTGCGATTGTCTGGTCTTTAAATTCTGGAGATACGCGATTCCATATTATATTCCCTTTTAATCAAATTCTAAAAGTATGCTTGTTGACTCCGGTATCGCGTTAGTTAAAGACTTCGATGCTTAAAATGTTTAGGGAGAAATGGAATACTGGTGTGTATGTTTTCTTTAAAGTACCGAGACCAGCCATAAACTGTATGTTTAAGTTCCAAAATTAATATCGTTTATGGGCTTCACACGCGTTGCAGTATGCTCAGGCACTAAGTAAAAGGAGATGCTTCGTATTGCTTGACTAATTTTAAAAACTAAGTTATAAATATAAAAATTGCAGGCGCTGCTCTGGTGCGTCGACTCCTACACAGTGCCTGTCTGCCGTAAGCGTTACAATATACATACAGTACCCAACACTGCTTGTACCCATCTGTCATGCAAATAAAACACCTTGAATTGAATTGAATTGAGGGGAGAAAGGGGGGGATACTAAAGCCAATACTGGCTCAATGGGCTTTGACGTGCTAATGCGTTGGTTTAACGGTCCGGGTGTGGCAGGCTTCCAATGTCAACTCGACTCGATTAGAAGACAATGAACGTATTTTAGCCCTAAATGAATTAATAGCAAACATGGTTTACATAAAATACATTTTTCCAAGAAAGTTTATAATAATACGATCTATAGTTGAAATCTGAGCCTACTTTAAAAATAACGGAAAAGCATTTTCAGAGAGCAATCACGCTGTGTTTATGTAGAAAAAGTGATTAGGTTTATGAGCAATCTAATTACCTATTGGCTTAAAACGCTATATAAAATAAAGTTTATTTAGAGATGAATGATCAGTGTCGCAGTTTAAATAATGTGAGTCAGGAAACTAACACAGCGCCACCGGATTTAATAACGCAATAAAAACGCTATAAAATAATGTGACACAGTACAGCACAGTACAACAATACTGACCATGACTTTAGAAGCATAAATTACCTTACACTCAATTTAAACACAAGCTGTCTTTCTGTATGAACCTCTAAGCTGGTTCATACAGAAAATGTAGAAATGCACTAGCCTGATCATGATTAAAAAACACATAATTAAACACGCGTTTGCGATTTAAATCAGAACACGATTTAAATCAATATAAATGTTTATATTGTAACGCAAACTGTCCAGCTCGCATGATCAGGCAGGCGAAACAGCCCTACACAGACCTGCCGCAGTACACGGATATAATCATACCGTTATTAAATTCTTTAGATACGCGATTCCATATTATATTCCCTTTTAATCAAATTCTAAAAGTATGCTTGTTGACTCCGGTATCACGTTAGTTAAAGACTTCGAAGCTTACAATGTTTAGGGAGAAATGGAATACTGGTGCGTATTTTTTTCTTTAAAGTACCGAGACCAGCCATATACTGTATGTTTACGTTCCAAAATTAATATCGTTTATGGCCTTCACACGCGTTACAGTATGCTCCTATTCTTTTTATGCTCAGCTACTAAGATTTCCCTTCAGTGGTAAAATTCAATATCTACAACGGGCACAGTAAAGACGTTTACAGTACAGTAAGTCTTTCTACGACAGACCAACGGACCACGAGTGCCCCTGTCGGTCAACCAATCACGTACCGCGGTATCGCGTGTCATCATACCTGCGGTACTGTACTGCGGTGTCTGTGCCGCGCACTTTGAATGGCTGCATCTGTACCAAACCGCTTTATACCACACGGTGTCACGGGAAGCTGGAGCCTACCTGGCAAGCAACGAGCACAAGGCAGGGTACACCCTGGACGGGCCGCCAGTCCATCACAGGGCAAGTGCAAGCCAATCATACATGGGGACAATTTGAAGGCCACGGTATAGGCTGAGGAGGGAAATTTGGCCTGGACACTGGGATAACTGCCGACTTTTATCGAAAAATGCCAGAGGATCTTTAATGACCACTGAGAGTCAGGACTTCGGTTTAACGTCTCATGCGAAAGACGGCACCCACTACAGTACAGTGTCCCTGCCACTATACTGGGGCATTAGGACCCACACAGACTGCAGGGTTGGCACGCCCCTAGTCCCTCTACCACCACTTCCAGCAGCAACCATAGCTTCCCAGGAGGTCTCCTATCCAGGTACTGACCAGGCTCAACCCTGCTTAGCTTCAGTGGTTCAGTGGGTAGAGAAACAATAGTCATAATCAAAAAATGTTTATAGTAGTAGTATAACTAAGTTGTCTTAATGCAATTTTTGATTTACGATGCCTTCTGTAAATTATATAGAACTTATTTTTTAAACTTTATTTTACAAAATGGCATTGGACAAAAAAGGACACAAAAAGAGTGACTGTATAGTTCCTTCTGTACTAGGAGTCAGAATAAGCAGCCTAAGCTTGTGTATGCTGCAGATTTGCACAGGTCTGACAGTTTTGCCTCTTTCAGGACCGGGTGTATCCAGAGCTGCAGAAGCTTATGGCGATGTTGGACAAGTCTTCTGTTGTGTTTGGGAAAGAAGAGCAGTGGGAGCAGATTTTAGCTAAAGCGGCGTGTATCCGAGACATTTGCAGGGAAAGGTAATGACTACACAATGCTTCATCACAACTGCTTCCACTTGAGGAGAAAATACTACAACACATCTACAAGACATTTTCTTTAACTTGCAGAAATGTCCCAGTGTACCAGAGTGAATTATTATTTCAGTATACAGTAGTTTTACTTCTTACAATAACAGCAGGTGATGTCTTGTCTCTATGTCCCACAATATTAATTAATTGTTAATTATATGCTATTTATATTTGTTAATTGAGTTATAAAACCGAGTTGCATAATTGGAAAAACATAATTGCCTTTTTGGTTTTCATGATTTTTTTTCTTGACGTTTACTGGTTAGATCATTTTTATTTCTAATGACAAATTACTTTGCAATGTCAGATGTGTGCTCAAGATGGGAAACTATTTGTAAATACTGATAATCTGGTATTGCTTGCTCCCTAGGCCTTACCAACATGGTGGTGACATGCTGGCAGCCATCACTGAAACTCTGTCCCAGTGTACAAAGAACGACCAGGCCACACCTGCAGCTTTTGTTCTGCAAGGACTACTGGAGCTCTGTCGAGCTGAGGTAATAAATGGTGCTCCTCTTGCTCACAAGCAGGACTGTTTGTTTTATCCCAGTGATAAGTACTTTTACACTGGACCAACTTGTCACTTGTAACCATCTTCTGTACTTTCTGTACTTTCTTCTGTACATTCTTGCCTTCTGCCATAAGACTGTACAACGCATCCACCTTGCGTCTGGGCAGAGGCAACATCGACAGTGACCTGTTTCTGGACTGAACGCATCTACACATCTACTGCTACATCTGTTCTCTTTCTTTTTCTTTTTCTTTTTCCCATTTACAACCGTTTTTTGTGCAATATATGCCAGGGACCTGTGCAATACATTTATATCTATATTTATATCTATATTTATATTCATATGTGTGATACGATTTTTCAGTGTACTGTTCTGTTCTAGTTTGTTCTTTGTGTGTCCGGACTGTGAGTAACTCTTGTATTGTATTGTATGTATTGTACTATTATTATATAATTCGTTACACTGTGGCTGTGTTGTCTGTGTTGTCTGTGTTAAGCTGCTGTTGCACTGCAATTTCCCTAACAGGATCAATAAAGTATGTAAGTAAGTACTTATAAAACAACTGAAAGGAAGCAACACCTTACTCTGCCCTATAATTCTGTGGAGCAACAATAACATTTCTGTGTCCTTGTTAACATTTCTAGATCATGGTTTTGATCAAAATTCTATAGCCTTTTAAATTACTACTGGTGTGAGAAGCACTAAAAAGTGGAGGATTTGTATGCCACTTAGAACATAAACAAAATAATTAAAAAAATAGATAAGAGGAGCATCACGGGTGTTATTTGTGTATAGAAGTGTTAGGTTCGCAAAAAATTGTAATTTTGTGAATTTAATTGAAAAATATAGAGAAGTTAAAAAGAGAAATAGCTTTGATTGTTTAAACATTATTTGTCTAATTTAGACATTGAAATATTTTTTAAACATTTGGACTGTCTTTAATTATCTGGATCAGGTCCACTATCTAAAGAAAGCTTCACAACAAAAACATCATTTTATCTTCTTGCTTTTCAGCACCTCCCCACACAAATGTATACCACTTTGTTTTTGAGCTGACTTTGTTTTTGTCTTGTAGGTTGTTGACATTCGCTCAACCTGGAATGCCTTGTCACCAAAGCTGAACTGTGACTCCCGCCCAATTGTTGTCAAGGCCCTGACCGAACTCTTTGCTCTGGTGCCGGTTTTGTCAGTGAAGACCGAGGAATATGAGGTAAAGTACAGTAATGCAGGTCCTTTAAAATTTAAATGGTAAGAAAGTAAATAGCTATTATGGGTAAAATTCTAAGTTGTTTGGGACAAGGTTCACACTAAAAAAATATAAAAAATAAACACAATATAAAAATAGATTGCTCTCTTTTTAGTATTAAAACTCAATTACAGTAAAAGTTTTATGTTTTACAAGGTTACAGACCATAATATAAGACATTCTTTGATATATTGACTATTGACGCTACTCCATGTGTGTGTAAAAATGTGGTCAGTTTAATTTCAGGTTATATTTTATTTTTGATCTTAACATTGATCACATAGGCAATGACATGTTCTGCTCTGCTTTATTTTGTTTATTCCTTGAGCATGCTAAAAACTAATATTTAAAACCAGTAGACTTTGGGATACACAGTACTCATGGATAAAACAGAAGAAACGTTAGAAATGAGAGAGTCAATTTTATTTGGTTGCCAGTAGCTAAGTGAAGATCAGCAGTACAGAAGATCCCATCCAGCCTTTTCTTAATGATGCCAGGGTATTTGCGCAGGGTATTGGCTTTGACAGGATGCCTGGAGAGCATGTTCCAGACTCCCACAACCATTTGTGTAAAAAAGTGTCCTTTGATTCAGGAACACATTTCATCTTGTGTCTTCTCATTTTTATATCTCGGTTGGTTTTGAAGAAGTTCAAAGGCTTGACTGTCCGTGCTTTTGGGGGTTATGAATACTTGATTTGGGTCTTTATAGCTCAGGACTAAAAGGATTGATTTATTTTAGCCTGTCAAAGTAGAGCATTCCTTTAAGCCCAAGAATGTTCAGTATCTGGCCACTCATTCCTTGACTGATTGCAGAGTACAAACATCTTTTTTGTAACAGTAACCCCAAGTATATACAATATTCTGAATTAGGTCTTATTACTGCATGGTATACAGTAATTCTAACGTAACATTTCTTTGTTTTCTGCAGTTTTAACTATATATTATATCTTTCTTGCTTCTCCACATTGTCTAGAAGATGAAAATGGTGCCTATATATACTGTCCGTCTAAGTCTTTTTCACACGTATTACATTTTGTAAGTGCTTTGGAAACAACTTAGTCCTGTACAAAAGTACATTTGTTATAAACATAATAAAAGTAAAGATAATGAGAAAAAGAAGCAAATTAATTCAGTTACCCAAAAACTAACATTTAATTCAATATCAAATGGATTGTGAAATAGTAATAAATTGTTCTTTAATTAAGTAGATTTCAATACTTTACTTACTGCATCTGTAAGGGATTTGGACAGTGAGTTCTACAGTTGTGGAACTGTACAAGATAAGACTGTGACTGACTGAGTAAAGCCTGGTCTTCAGTAGAGTAAGGAGGTCTGAATCAGCAGGTCTCATTAAGATGTTGGTATGCTCATGCATTAAGGCCTTAAAAAAACAGGAGCTGGACCATTTAGTACTTTATACATGCTCAGGCGAAACCTTTAGTCCATTCCACATTTCACAGGAAGCCAGTGTATGAGATGAGAGATATTTGCTGAGGATGATTAGATTTGATTAGCACACAAGTTACAGAATTCCAGACACATTGAAGCCTATTTAGTAACTTAAAGGATTCTAAATTAAGGCATTCTAGTAAAGAAACAAGTAATAGGTTTATTCCATGCTGAAAAAAAGAAGAAAGAAAACACAACGTTTCGGCCATGGAGCCTTCTTCAGGTGTGAGGGAACCTTTTTTCAGCATGGAATAAACCTATTACTTGTTCATTTGCAGCCTACGCATGCTGACGTGTCTACCCACCTGTTCTAGTAAAGAAGTCTCATTGAAATAAAGGTATGTACCAGACTTTCATCCATTAGATGGAGCAAGTGATTTACTGTAATAGAACCCTGTGGAACACCCTGAGGAAGTGGGACGACATCAGTTTTGCAGTAAATCTGCCAAGATTTGCAAATTGGCTCCCATTTAAGCAACAGCCAAGCCCATGAAACCAGTACTTGAAATCCCATATCAGTTTCCACCAGTTCCACTTGGTTGCCATGATTGACATGATCAAAATCTGCTTTGAAGTTTAGAAGGGAAGAATATTAATTGTCCAGAGTCAGAAGCCATTAGTAGATCATTAACTAGTTTAACAAAGGCTGGTTCAGTCTACCTCCTAGCTGGAAATTTTCATATAGCTCATATGAGATATGAGATAAGGTTGTAATTGAACTGCCACTGGAAATCCCAAAATGTTTGTGAAGAAAGGCTGATTGTTAATAGTACAGAAGTTACGTATCTACAGATATAAGACCAGTCGACTAATTGATGTGTTAGTAACAAGTGGGTAAAGGGCAGAAAAGTTAGATGTGGAGTAATACGGTCCAACACAAGTAGAACATTTCATAAATAGAATCAACAGCAGTAAAATATGAGAAGCATCTGTGCATGTATATGTGGGTATAGGTATCATAATCGCATAAAAAAACAGGAACTGGTTATTATTAGTGTGTGATTTGTTCAGAAAGACTTTCATAAATGTGCTACACTATTCAGTAGAGAGAGAAAAACATGACTTACTAAATAGCTCAATAATTTTATTGGTGGTGGATAAAAATGTTTGAAAGTTACTGTAACCCCATTCAATAAGATTGGAATAGAAAGAGAATGTTGCCATATTTAGGGCTATTTATGTTATGAATTAGCCTGTAAGTGAACGGTCAGCCCTGTCTTCCTCCACTAATGCTCAAGATGTCATCCTGCTGCCTTAATAACTCAGTTTATTTGTGTTTGTGTTATTTTATAATAGTTCAACTATCAAAAACACATCAGGGACTCATTGCGGAAAGGCATCCTTCAGCAAAAGAAAGATAGTTGTACTAAATGCATTTTTTGTGTTCTTCTCCACCAAACTAGTAGAATTAATCAAATTCAGTCTATGAAAAGTTATAATAATCTTAGTGTTAGGACAAGAGGAGAATCAAAGAAGGAGGAGTATAGAAGGCTGAAGTATGACCCACGTCTAGTAGAAATGTATTGAAGTCAGAAATTTCCAGCTCAAATGCTTGTAGGTTAAAAATACCAGAACTACCAGAATTTTCCAGGTCTTTTATACAGTGACACTTATGTGTTCAGAAGTTGGGAAATTGAGTATATGTATATAACCAAGTCAATCTAAAGTGGCTATGGTATCAACATTACCTGAGTATTTGGGATAATCCAGATGTATGGTGGCTTTCAGAAGTATTCATTCTATTTGGATGTTTATTGTGTTCCGAATCATATTGTATTTAGTGGGAGTCTTTTTCCATTTGTCAACACAAAACACTCTATAATGTCAGAGTGAAAACAAAATTCTTCAGAACCTCCAAAATCATCAAGAAGAAATATGCTTGGATTACACAAAGTGGAGTTAGTAGATTTGAAAACTCTGGTACAAATCTTACGGTGTGGCAACCCAGAAACACCAGAAATGTATCATTTTGTACTAAAAACTAAGGATTCAAATGGTGTAACATTCCACACAGGAAAATCTTGAAGAATAACTTAAATGGCTTATATAGGCTCTAATGTTTCTCATCTTGTGTTTTTAGTTTATGCTGCTTTCATGTAATAATCCATACTTGTCTACTATTAATGTAATGTTCTAGGTAATTTTCTGTAATTTGCCTGGTATCTTTTACAGTATAGTATACGTACTATAACAATCTAATGAAGATCATTGATATAAATGAAGAAAAGAAGTGGTCCTAATACAGACCCCTGTGGTACTCTAATTAACTTACATCTCTCCATTTAAAAAATCATTCCTTTCTGTAGCTTCTGCTTAGTATTTGTTAATCAGCTCTAAATCCAAAATGAATCTATACCTCTATAATCTATATTTAAAGAACGTTTAATTTACGTGAGAGTGAGAATGCATTTCAGGTCAGTCCAGGATTAGGATTACAAGAACTATTAAATTTTGAGTCCATTTATGCTTCTTGTTCCATTTGAAATGATTAAATTAGAATGTTTACCCATTGAAATGTGTTTTCTTAACGCTTTTAATTTGATCCATTTTTGCAGTAGCGTTCCTTTACGGTGTTATACAATCTAAGTGGCCAAATCTCTCTGGAAAAATACAGTTGAAGATGGGGAGCAAAGTTTCACTGTTCGTAAAGTTCACTTGGGCCCTGTAATACAGCGATGAGTTTAGTAAATGTCTAAGTACAGTGAGAATGCTGACCCTTACCTTAGCTGGGTTTTAATCTAGGTTTGGGTCGGATTTTCACGTACAACTTCAGGCCCGGGCCAGGTTCGGGTCTGTTTTCTAATAAGTGAAAATGAATTATTATTTTATGTTTTAAATATATTTTTATTAGAAGAAATCCGTAACTCGTTTTGCGCGCTCACTCGCATTGTAAAACGACATCTGTAAAAATCCTTCTTCGTGTGCGCATGTGTGTCTACTCACAGAGTGACTGATTTCGGGTTCGGGTCGGGTTTGGGTTTCAAATTTGGCAGTACCATTCGGGTTCGGTCGGGTCGGGTCTCTAGGTCTCGTGTATGGGCCGGGTTCGGGCTTCAATTTCATGCCCGTGTAGACCTTTAATCTGAACTATTCTGTCCCTGAAGTGCTCCTTTCATCTGATTTCAAAATGGTAAATATGAGCAAAAATATGAGCCGAAATCACTCAAATCCTGTTATAAAAACTCTTAATTTATCTTCTTTAATAATGTGTCTTCTTAAGGTACATTTTCAGTTGTTACTGTGTAGTACAATGTAATCGTGCCTTAAACTTTCATATCCATTCTTAACAATGCTTGTGAATTGATATTCTCAATTAATGTGTCTTCTTTAGGCACATTTTCAGTTAGTTGAAAGATGGTGTTAAAATGGTATTTAAACTTAACTTTTATATAACCCCTTTGCCATACAAATCATCCTCTAGTTTAGTTTTTTTTTTGTTTCTATAACCTAATTTGTGATAGAAATTAGACTTAATTTTCTGTAAGAGGTTTGTTTTTGTTGCTCTTTTTAATGTATGGGTGCTACATTAGCAATCTTCCTGTCAATAAATATTCACCTTTGCCTTGATTGTGTGGGAGAATTTGGTTAATGGACTTGGAATAACATATCTTGTTTCCTTAAACACAATTAGTTGAATAATATCAGGCCCTGGAGGTTCATTTAACATCATTGCTTTTTCTGCCTGTAACACGTTTGTCTCTTTAGTGCTTATTCTACATTATATAATATTAGACTTTTTCTTTGCTAAACCTCTGGGATTTTGCTTTAATTTCTGTCACATCTTAGAGGGTGATTAAATTAGGTTTTGAAATGGCAAAAAAACATTTTATTTGTAATCAGGAGGTTTCTTTATTTGTGACTGGAAACTAACATAGACTGTTTTTCATTTCTTCTCAGAAATTTAAAGACCAGGTTGTCATCATTCTGTGGAGCTATACCCTGAATAAGGTTAGTGTTTCTGAAAGAGAAATATATGCCCAGAGGAATTACTTATGATTCCACCCACAACAATTCTGTGAAATGGTCATTAGGAAGTCTATGGAAAGGGACAGATATAGACTGTTAAAAGTGACATTGTAATAATTCTACCAAATAGTTTTATTCAGGTCTCTTCTCTGTTATATCTTGCCTTAAGACTGATACAGGGTTTCTTTATGGTATTTGTGTGTTTATAAATTAGGGAAAAAAGTCCTAGCAACGTCTCTGGTGACTGTCAGTGTAGGACATTCTGCTCTTACGAGTTTCAGCCCACTATGGAGCTTGGATCCTGTGTGGAATGGCTCTGCAGATGGGTGGGTTGGAGGTTCAGTACAGGAGTAATTACTGTGAGAGAAAAACATAAAGCAACAGTTTAGCGTATATAAATAGGTTGGGTAGAAAATTAAAAGCAAAAGAAAACTATTGCTTTTTGTCCCTCCTATGGGCATTTTTAAAAGTAACACAAGGTGGTTAAAAGTCAGGTGGCAAAGGAATGGTTTGTGTTTCAGGATCCTCTGATAGCAAGCTGTGGTTATAGAGCCCTCTCTAATTTCCCAGAGGGAGTACATACGATATTACATCTACCGGAACAGGTAAGAGTTTTATGGGAATGTGGTGCGTTGTCATAATGATAGCTAGTGCAATCAATGGAGATGCACTTCAGTGTTCCTGCTGCAAGTGATACAGTGATACAGAGGGAAAAACAAAGAAAATTAGCAATGGTGTGCTGACCTTTATGTGTGACACATTGTAGAAAATGCATAGAAAAAAATAACTACATACTGTCATAAATACTCATGGAACAATTGGTAAGGAATTACTTTAATGTACAGTAAATTGATTTCTTTAGAATCTAGTGAAGTATAATATTTTGTAGATGCAAAAAAGTGCACATTGGTAACTTTGAAGTAACTATAGTCTAGTAAAATCTCAGCCAGGGGCTGAGTAACATTCGAGCTTTAGCAGTAAGCATATTTTTTACATAAAGAACAATGCAGTAATGGGTTGCATTTTATTATGCCTAGACCTGGGACCAGCAGGCTTTTTCATTAGCTCAGTAATCATATCTTCATAAAGCCTCATAATTTTTTTCATGTTGATGATACTGGCATTAATAGGTATACCCTTGAGGCCCATGCAATGAAAACAGCTTATTAGTGTATAATTTTGCAATGTATGATGCATGCATTACCAAAGCAACCTGTCTGTGTTGCCGTAGTTACCACATACAGCTCATTGGAGTATTATCAATTTAAAATCCACACTTGATTACTAAATTTTTCAATTATTTTTATGAATGATTTTCCTAAAAGGGCAAAATAAGAAATTATTGCATTTTCTTCAAAAGCTTAAATCAATTCTTGCTAAAGTAGACATAGATGCGTCAATCTTAACAAGTTTATTATACCAAAAGGACATTTTTAGATTTGTAAACAAGGGTAATTTAATCTGTTTTGTCATGCCTTTGCTGTTATTCGAACAATACATGTTTTTACACCAAATGCTTAATAAAGTGAATTTCTATGTCTAAAGCATATATATCCTTTTACTTTTTTGTTTTCTACAGCTGTTGAAACAATAAAGAACAAATGTTCATATGTTTTCTTTGACTATTTTTTATATTTATTAGAGGGAGCAAAAGCAAAACGGGGAAGAGGGTAGAGGTGAAATACTGAATATCTACACTCCTGATGCATTTCTTTTTTTTGTGTTGTGTGATGGCTGCTGTAATACTACATGAACTGACTTGCCGTTGCTGGCTTCAGGCCAGGCCACCAGTGAAGACTCCAGACAGTGAGGAAGAGATAAATGAGGATGAGGAGAAGGAGGAGGATCTCTCCATACCAGGCGCTTCCTACATCAAACTTTTGGGTCTCACGCCACCTGCCGTGTTACCTGGTATGTACACTGAAGAGAAAGCATCGTCTTATTGTCTTCAGCTCTTTGGCAGTTACCCAGTATTTTGTTTACTCCAATGTGAGAATAAAAGCGATTCTTTGCAAGAGTGGCTTTGAATTTGATTTTTCAGTGTTGTGTAATATAAAAGCGTGTTTTGGATGTATTTTTGTTCGGGAGTGATTCATGCTGAGATTGTAGTTTGCCACATCAGTGACAGCCTTTAGATATAACTCCCCTTTTTTTGCATACTATGTACAGTAGGTCATGCTGTTGCTAAATGTTGCCTCTAATGCTGTTATTCCTAATGTGGCATAAACTAAGAAAACATGCTTAAAGGGTTCATGTGCCAATTGATAAATTGCTTGAGCAGTGATAACATGTTTATCAAGGCAAAGCCACTTCCTCTGGGTGCCAAGAATGGCTTAGCAAGTAATGGCTTTTAGTTTGCAATTCTTGCACAGCAAGAAAACACGTCTGTTCACTTTTCATGCCAAACCGCTGTCCATTAATATTATTTGGTCTTATTAGGAGGTTTACATATTGCCATTTTGTAGGTTTAGAAAATTGAAGTTAGTATGAAAGTAATACAGAAACATACTTAGCGGGCTTGTTATATTGGAACTTAGCAAGTTTATCCTTGACAAGCGGTTGGCACTATACACTAGGGAAAAATGTGTACTGTATTTATCTTATGTTCTTTTAAAGCATTTTAAAGTAACCCTTATAGTGCTTAACTTAAAGTGAGGTATTCATTTTTTATTAGCTGTAATTGAATTCCTAGATTTAAGTTTATTCAGCTTGCAGAAATAAATCATCAAAGTGATTCAAATACTTAGAGACAATTATCAAGTTGTACTGAACTTCTGAATATTGATGTCACCTGGTATTTTATGCAGAATTGTATACTATAGAGAAATTATTTACTAGACTCAGATTCAGTTATTAGAATATAGTATAAACTATTTACTATTAGAACAGTATCAGAGCACACAAAAACCATATTGATGTGTACCATCCCTTGACTCTTTATGACTTAATACCTGCTGTTCTACACACTTAAAGCCTCTTACACTAGCTAAGGTTACTATCCAAATAATAAATTAGTGGTTAGTTAATAAATGTGTTTCATGAGTTCGCAAGTCTGTTTTCCTGTGTTTCAAAACTTACTTAGAAACGCATATGGTTCAAACCTGACAGGCATATTAAATGTAATGGTAGATCATAATTGCTGCAGATAGTTGATTGACTTTCAGCAACTTGGCCCAGCCAAGACATGCGTTTCTTGGCTGATTGTTCCTGCGCTGGCTGTAGTTATTTCACCCCCGGCCGGTCTTGTCAGCACTGCAATTAATTCAGACAAAGGGATCATTCAACCTCATCAGCAAGAGCGGTTCAGACCATTTGTCTCCATGCCAGAAGCCCTTGATATCCCTAAATCAGAGTTTCCTGACCCAACACTGATCCTGAGGTCAGCTTTGACTGGCACAATTAGTTGTCTTTACTGAGGATCTTAACTTTGAACTTGCAGGAACTAGTCCTTCCTTGCTGCTTGCAGACATAGTTGGAAAAAATCAAAGGTTTCCAACACAGTTTTGTTTTCTTTTTTTTTAATGCTTGTGTTCGTTAGCAGGGACATAAAACATTTTCTTTCTCGGAAGTACTTTAATTTCTGCATAAGTATGATTGTCCCAAAACAACACAGTGACTTCCTTTTAGAATTCATTTATTGGTCTTTGTTGCTTGAGGGGCATCTTTATATCATATTGAAGCTAAATTTTGTTTTCTGACAGGGGACATTTTTATTAATAATATTGTATATATTAATTTAATAATTGTATTTAATGTAAATTTTAACTAAGCAAGGGTTATTCAATCAATAAGAAAACACAGTATATAATTTGTTCATTAAATGTCTTTGTTTTACATAATTGACGTTTGCCTTCAAAATGTGTTGCTTTAAATACTACGAAGTAAACATAACTTAAAGTTAATTTTTTTCATCGTTTTTTCCTAAACACTTGTAATAGTTCAAATCAAATGTGTTTTCCACATTACCAAAGTGCCACTAATGCAAAGCTTCTGTGGGTGGAGCAGTATGAATGACTGTCAACAGTCTAAATTCTTTTTACATTAATTCCACAAGTAAATACTTTTTAATTTTTATCATAAAAGAAACAGCATAGTTGTGTATCTTGATTTATAAACCTCATTTGGTTTTTTTTCCACTGGGATAAATAGCATTTATTGTATCATTAAAACCTCTGAGGTATTACTCATAGTAGTTCATTGGCCTAACATCTTATTTACCAGTTACTCTGTTGCAAATGATCAGTATAAAATTAGCCTCAAAGCTGGATAAACATCAATTTATGGTATTAGCCAGAAAAATCTTGGTCAGTGCTATGGAACTATTTAAAGGATTTTCAGTCTGTCTCTTTATTGTTGATATTTGCATAATTTAACAAAAATATCTGTGAAATTTACCTGTACCTTTGTTCTGATATTACTCATTACCTTTTTCCTCATCAAAACAAAAAAG
This sequence comes from Lepisosteus platostomus, assembly GCF_059453375.1. Classification (NCBI taxonomy): domain Eukaryota; kingdom Metazoa; phylum Chordata; class Actinopteri; order Semionotiformes; family Lepisosteidae; genus Lepisosteus; species Lepisosteus platostomus. The sequence continues at coordinate 52,774,255 of NC_142611.1, forward strand.
CAATAATGCAGTTATGCAGTATAATTGTTCCTACTGATATTTAAAGGCATCTGATTTGAAGAGATTTTTCACTTTTATCTTTGTCATTTTATATTCACTGTTGTTTGCCGTCTGTTTGAAATGAAGCATACCCACAACTGTTGGCGTTATTTTTAATAATCATACATTTGAATGTGTAAAGTTTACAGGTTTGGAATGTTTTTCTTCTTTTGTCTGTCTACTGTTTATTTCTCTAAGCACTCTAGGCGAACAGTAAAGAAGGGGAAGGATTTGAAGGACAGAATGCGAATGAAATTGTATATTTTTATTTTTTCGTGAATAGCCCTAGAAGTATTTCTCACGTCACTGGTGAGACAGGAGATGGTGGAGATGCCACGCGGAGTGTACCACTCTGCTCTGAGAGGGGCGGCCTCACGCTCGGACCTGGGGAAAACAGTCGCGGGGATTCCTGGCTTCATACTGAAAACGTATGAAAAGAACAAGCAGCCTGGGCTAAAACCTGGCCTTGCAGGTTAGTTAGTTTCCTTTTTGCTTTCACTTACTCTTTAGAGCAACAAAATCATATGAAATTGAATTGCCTGCTTTTGGCTCATTGAATCATTTTTGGCTTCTCCACTTAACAAAGAATGCATCTAACATTTGTGTTTTACTTAAATGTTAGTCTTTGGCTCTTATACCTAAAGCTGTAAATCAAAATGAAAGACTTTATAAATGCATAACAATACATAGACAACAGTTTATCTTATACAAAATGGAATGTCCTTTTCTGTTTGACCTCAAGATATGTAATAATAATGCTTGAATGTCTTTGAACTGGTTTTATAGTATATACATATTTTCTTCTCCTAAATAAGAAACTAGTAAGTGCACTGATAGTTCTTGACTGCGTATTATAATATTGGTGTTCTTCACACAACAGAATGCTCACTGGTGAACTGTAGTGCAAGGACACTGTATGTCTGTAAATGCATAATCTTGTCAGTGTTTTGAATGTCCTGGTTTCTTCAAAATACATTTTTTAATGCACTTGGTGGTATGACAAAGATTGATTTGTGTGCTTTCATTGACAAGCAGCAGATTTTATCCAGTGGTGTAAAATTAATAAACTTGGTATGCTATATTATGTAGGTTTTCCCCACAAAGTGTGCAATCATTTGATTTTGTTACAAATCATTATTTTGAAGTGTTCCTTAGCCACACATACTTACGTTTATTGTTTTATTTTATGCTTCACTGATGTCATATATTGGCTGTAAAAGTGCCTAGAGCTGATTATATTTTTGAATAATTCAAATATAATCTTAAAATTGGTTTTCTTGCTCATTGTTATGGAATTTGATCAAAAGTGTAACTGCACATTGGATTAAAAATTCACAAATTCTACAATTTAATTTACAAGATTTAATTTTATACTGCATATATTGATCAAAAACAACAAATTTACAGTTAGGATAATGAAAATCTTTATTGAAGCAGGTGAACTAATATTTTACACTTAATCGGTAAATTCTTTATGTTTATTAGCATTTTTCATGAAGCACATTGATTGATAGAGGGGCTGTTATGAAAGTCAGAAGCTATTAGAAATACAAGCTGTACATCTGAAATGCATGCTTTACATGAAATTTTACAAACAAGAGGAAACCATCAGTTCATCTAGATCATTTGAGAGTTGGAGCTGAATGATTGAAGGATTTCACCCAAACATTTTTTTAGAAAAGCCAATCTATCAGCTTCAATAACCTTGGTAGCTTCTTCCATACTTCCTCAACACTTTGCACCAGATTGAAGATGCTATTTTGTGAGATTGTCTCATTCCTGTTGAGGAGACAACAGAACCTGTTTACTGGTCTCTATATCCTAGGTGCCACATGTAATCCCAGCTCATTTGACAGATATCAAATGGGCTCATGTCTGGAGAGTAGGGCATGCATGGTATAAGTGTCACATTTTCATGCAAAGAAACAGTTATTATGTAGGCAGCTTAAGGACCTTGAAATGTATTAAATGGGGGCTTGCTCAAAACTAAAGGTCTTAGGTGTGCTTGCCTTGCTGTTATGTTTCAGCTGGTCTACTGCTATGCTACGACCTGCCCATTCAGACTGACAGAGATGGAAGGCCAATTAACCGTTTCCTTGTTAGTAGAGGACGCAGCTTTCAGCAGATGTTGGCAGCCCTTATTCATGAGGTATTTTATTTTTCACAAATTATTTTTTTAGCTTTTTAACAATTTTCAGGCAATAGCATAAATATATTTAATTTATTTGATTATGTAACTGACCATGTAATTTTAACTAAATGAATTAGTTGGAATTGCGGTTTATACTGCAAGACGGATGTTTAAAAGTCAGATATAATGTTTTTTTCTTAAACTTCACTAAGAGAAAATCTCAAAATCTGTGTGCAAATAATATTTTAAATATTCTCAAATAGTCAAACTTACTCCTGTCTTATGTAATGTAAATGGTTATTCACAACATTTCCACATTGCCACTTGAAACCACTGAGACAGGTTTTTAGCCTCATACACAAAGCCGTCATAGGTGTGACAGTCATAGTCATGCCTTACGAGTGTGGGATAAATGACCAAAACTTACTGTTGTCAAACCACAGATAATTCGGTAGACAGTTTTGTGTCCATGTTGGAAGAAAAGTCAGTAAAGCATCGTGTGGTAATGGGTTGTGAAATCTTACAAGAAAAGCAATGAAACCTGAAGTTCTCCACTCAATCACTTCTTAGAAAGGAGCTTGTCGTAGAAGCTTCATAAAGACACATACTGTATTTTGTCTGCTGTGTTTGTAAATGGAGAGAAAACATTTCACGTGATCAATGCTGAGGTGGTCACGCGTAACCATGTTCATATGATGTAAAAGCCTTGAGAGACGCAGCTGTTAATGTCAAGCTTTCTTACTGATTATTTTTCGGCGGCGAGGGCACCTGGGAGATTACAGCTGTCTTCACATTTAGATTTTGAAATTTAGTTCAAAAATGAAAAAAAAATGAAAGCACTTAGTATTTTACAGTAACGCAATGGTCCACCCTGATCAAGATTGTTTCAGAAAAAAGATGTAGAGGTGCTTTTCATTTATAGTATTGTGTAGTTGTGCTGAATTCAGTTCAATTGGTGTGTGCTCACATTTTGTCACATAGACTCGCATTTTGATAAACATTAAATTTATCAATTTGAACATAGGAACGTTCAAGGGAAACAAGACCAGGCCATCTAACTCATTTGGTTCTTAGTAGTTAATTGATTTGAGGACAAAAGTACATCTTCGCCTCAGTGGATGGGTAACGTTTTCCAGACTTCCATGATTCTTTTTCTTTGTGGATTTAGTTTTAAATATATATAGTTTTAAATTTTAGAAAAAGATTGAAAGAACGTTACACAGACATACAGCTAGCAGCTGTTCTATGTTTAGAAGCCTTTCAACACCATATTAGAGCCACATCTGGAGGTGAACAAGGGGAACTGTATACAGTTCACCTACACACCTCAGGTATCACCTCTGCAGCTGTAATTGAAAGTCTAAATTATGTAACAAAATTAACAGTAGGTTGCAAAAAAAATTACTTTTTAAAAGCGTAATATTTCAAATACACTGTGTAGATTAAGAAAAGTCCATGTTCTCAAGTCACAATTATAGGTAATATTACACAACTGATCAATAATATGAAAAAGAGCCAAATGTTATAGCCATATCAATAATAGACAGGTAGACTGTGGTGGCAAATGCATTCACTGAAAGCATTGGAAGTATAAAATACTCTATAAATATTGACAAAAGGTTTTTGCCAGAATGTAATCCCATAGCAAGGAAATGTAGAGAAATTGCAAGCACAGGAAATACACAATTCTGTTAGGGTTTGCTCTTTGTTTCTATGTTCAACTCCTGACAAAGATTTAAAGTTGTTTTGCTTTTTTCACATGAAAACCCATCTTGTGTCATCGTCCGAAGCAGTTTAAAGGTGTGGGCCAACAAAAGCTGAGTTGAAGGGTTTTCCTCCCTTTATGCTGATGACAGGCTTAATTATCTCAGTCATGTTGATTTTTACATACAGTATAATACCATTGGAAAATTGTTCCCGAGTTTCAGTACAGTACTTTGTTAACACAGCATCACATGCATTAAATTAACATTGGTGGACAACATTATCACAAGACACTCCAATGCATCAATCAAACACAATGGAATAAGTCACCATTATACTTTAGCCTTTGCCTGACAAGCCTATACTGTTACCTCCAACAGCTGAGCATGTGCTGCTTTCTGTGTCAATAAAAAAATGCACTGTCAATATTTTTTTCTGAATCACTTTCAGTGTATGCGGATGAGAAGAAAAGGAACGTTTTGACAGTACTGCCTTTTACCACAGTAATGCCAGTATGCCCTTTTCTATATTGTGAAAAAGCACAATGATGTGATAATGGTCTTTATCATCATGGTAAAACAGACGGTAACTTTTATGAATAACTCCCCTAGTGTTATTTTTTTTACCCCTGACATGACTCATGCATTTTCATTCAAACAGCTCCCTTTAATGGCATACTTTGACTGGCAGCTTTGATAGTTATTTTCTCCTCTAGTTTTTGATGTATAGCTTAAGACCATCAAAAGCGTAATTGAGAAAAATTACCTTAATTTTAACCACATTACTCTTCTAGACTTTTTTCAACTTGCAGGAAGCGTACTTGGTTTATCAAGCACAGTAGGCTGCACTTAGCTCTTTGTAAGGCAAATTGATGGGATGGAATTTATTAAGAGTAAAATCTGGATTATTTTTATATGGCTTCAAATTTGTAGTATACTAGCTATATTCCCACATCTGCCTTCTTCAGTCATTATTAGCAGACTTAATACTTAAGTGTCTGTTAGTATCCAGGTGTTAAAGCACTTGAAAATTCTTAAGACAAAGAAAATATTGGCAAAAAGTACTTAAATTAAAGCTTTGCTTTCTTTGTTTACACACATCATGCTTGAAATTAAATCTTTGATGACATTTGTTTCCACAGACATTAAATCATGCGTGTTACTTAAATCATGTGGTATTGTTTTGGAGTGTAGACAAGGGCTAGTAAACAATTGCTACATTATGATAGTAGTATTTCACGTTACTGTACCTCTTAGCTGGGGGGAGGGGAGCTTGGAAAAACCTGCCACATTTTAAAACATTTATTTTTTTGAATATTCATGATATTTTTCATTTTTATTTCCATTGTTTCTTATTTAGAAGAGCTTGGAACGTTTTTTTTCTCACTGACTTCTTCAGAGGTACGGTACATGGAAACATATTTTTAAGATCCCTCAGATCTTTCTTAACAGTCTGGTGGGGGGACAATGGCCCAAAAATATCTCATGCCTGTAACAAAAGTGCTTTATTTAAACCAGAGTCTGTATGACTGTACAATGGTTTGTGGTAAAAAAAGCTTTTTTTTTATCAAACTCATTTAAATTATTACCTCTGAAGTACTTTTTATGGCAATAAATGTTTTGCCTTTTATTTTAATGTTTGATGCATTTGATACATATATTTTGCAGTGCATTCATTCTGCATATTTATAGTAAAAGTGAAATTGAACATCTTACAGTACTTGAACTGTCCTCGTAGTGTTCATGAATAATGGATGTTTTTCTTAAAACATATGGGAACAATGATGAACCCACAGCTCGGCTTGTCTGGCTAAAAGGAAAACCCTCTTCATTTCTTTTGGGACATTTCCAGAAACGCAGCCACAGGCCACAGCCCACATTTGCTCACCCCCCCCCCCCCCCCCCCCCCTTCTGCTTTTGTCCCCGTGCACTGGCCGTTGCAAGAAAATCAGAAACATGACAACATGCTGGTGTTCATGACCCCTGAACCACTTCGCACGTCTGGAGAAGATGGCCTACATAAAACAAAGTCCACTAATTGCTATTGCAGCTGAAAGTCATGCAAGCTGATTCCATTTAACATCCTTGGGATCAGCAAAGGGCATTATCATTCAGGACATCCCCTTTATTCGTAGAGTGTGAAACCTGGACATTAGCAGCATGTGGAAGTGCCACCCGGCCTTGTTCTTCGCATTCTGTGTTGTGCTTGCCCTAGTGCACAGGGACAAAGAAACTGTGCAACAAGTGAAGGAGCTGTCTAGTCCCACCTACTGGTGAATGTGCCTTTTTATCACTGGACCAAACCTTAACCGAACACTGTAGCTTTTCATTTGCAGACTTTCTTACCTTAGCTTTTTCTGGTCCAAAGGAGATCTTTATATAGTGTGCTGCAGTAGAAGGGAGTTTCAGGATGATGACAGCTGATCTAGGACTAAAAAGCTTGAAATGAAACCATAGTCTCTGAAAGTTAATTCAAGTAATACAATAATACAGTGCACTTTGTCTATACAGTATCTTGCAAAAGATATCTTGCATCTTATCTGTACCTTGCAAAAATTAATTAAGTTAATCATGACATCATTCTCTAAAGAGTTTCAACTCTTACCTTACTGATTGCTGACACTTTGTCTCTTTTGAGGGTTTCTGTTCTGATGGTGGGTTAGTTAAGTCTAGTGTTCCTCAGGACTTGATACCAGGTGGCACCCTACTGTTTTTACACAGTCATACTCCCACTTGGATGGTTATTAAGATTGCATTTGTCTAAATTATTATTTCTATGCTGATGATACTCAAATCTATATCCATACTAAACCTGACGCTGAACTAGCGGTTTCTTCTCTCTAATTGCATCTCTGATATAAAATCCTGGATGGCACACAATTTCCTTCACTTAAATTGCTTCTCGGCACCTCCCAACAAGTACTGTATGTAAAGACAATGCAGCAACCAATGGCATTGTACTCGAATTTCAACCTAAAATCTAGAATTTGAGGGATTCATTTAACGCATGCTTGACATTTGACCCAAATATTGTAAAAACATCATTCTTCCATTATGCCCTAATCTCTGAGGTATCTAAATCTAAAAAAACTAAACAAACCTCAGAATATCCAGAATTCGACAGCGAGAACCCTAAACATGTCAAGTACAAGGGATCACATTACTTCTGTACTGGTGTCTGTGCACTGGCTTCCTGTAAGGTTTTGTGCTGACTTTAAACACCTCATGCTCAACTATAAGGCTCTACGTGGTTTGGCACCTCAGAACCTACCTGACTTGCTATCTTCTTACTCCCGACCCCACAACCTGTAACCTCTGTTCATCAGAATCTAATCTGGATGGCCTTCTATGCCACAAAGCTCTGGAATTCTGACCCAAGGATGTCAGAGGATCACCTACCCTGACCGCTTTCGAATTCAGACTTAAAACAAGGAAGGTTTTTATTTAATTAGTGTCTGTGTCTGCACTTTGCAACTTCTTAATCCCTTGTGTATCTTTGTGCAAATTTTATCTCTTATCTTTGTTTTTATTATTATTATTATTATTATTATTATTATTATTATTATTATTATTACTACTACTAGTAGTGTTGCCTGATGATTGTACTCCTCTCTGCAGGTCAATATCCAGCCATCAGAGTGGCACCGCTCCATTCTGCTGCCACAGGGTTGGCGAGGCTTCATGAGCAGGGCCTACCATGCAGTCTTACAGGTGACAGTGTGACAGGCAAACACCTTTTTCTTCAGAACTCCTGTTATAGCCTTCTTTTCATTTATGAGTCCCAAGATTGTCTTTAGCCTTAAAGTGAAGACATTAAGTCACTCATACACTTGATTATGCAATGCTTCTTTATCCTGTTTTTACCTGCTCAATGTTATGCTAAAGGTTGATTTTCAGACAATAATAATCACATGCTAGTAGATGATGACAGTGTCTTTTTAGGAAATAGGACCAGTAGAACCTTGCTGTTCAAGTATTATTTTTCCTGAAAATTCCAGTAAATTTTGTATCCATGAGGTGCAAACGTATCCATGAGTTGGGACCTCAATTCTGAAATTTGTCACCCCTTTTTGCACATATGCAGAATTTTTTAGAACATTGAGTAATTTATAATGCTTACTGTATGTACTGGAGTAGTGGTGGCAGAAGCTGAAGTCTCAGCCAAAAGGGGGGCACAACTTTCTTTTGTAACGTAGCCCCACTGTGACACTTTTTGCTGAGACTGATCGTCAATGCCATATTAAGGACTTTTTTCCATCTTTGCAATGGTGGGATCGTGGCAACTAGCAAAAACCACTTCAGCATTAATAAGCATACTTATTCGTTTTCCATCATCAGTTTTCACCCATACTTCCACTTTAAGTTGACTCAAAACTATAGTCGTGGTCTCTCTACTGGCATCCAAGGGAAGCCAAAGACTTCACTCTTGTTAATCTATTCAGTAATTCTTACCCATAAGAAACATCACATTTTTTCTTGCTCTTTTCACCAAGCTTGGTGCTAATCGCTTTTCTTGTAGATGACATTGGCACAATACACTGTAAATAATGGCCTTCAAAGCAGAAATATACTGTACTGTATTAAGATTGTGACTGATGACTGAAACAGACAAACCTTGAGTAGCGCACGTACACAGACAGGACTCTACTCCACAAGTACACCAACACATTGTTAGTTGAGCACTAGAGCAGCAGTGGGCAAAGGTGCGTCTCTGTGCATTCATTTCGATGACGCAAATCCTTGAAGGTGAAGCCCAGAAAAGGCTTGAAGCATCTGCTCCACAACTGCATGCGAACAAGATTTTCTACCACAGACGTAGAAGTTATTTTAATGTGTCAGACCTCTGTAGTATCAAAGAGAGCATAAAGATACAAATGAGAGGAGGCCATTTATTTATGCAGCTGTATTACCCTGCAACTTATAACTGGGAATCCAATGAAGCTCAGCAGTGTGAGACTGACCAGTACCTGGCTCGGAGACATCCTGGGAAAGATAAGGTCGCTGCTGGTTGGTGTTAGTGCGGCCTTTAAAGTCTTTGTGGGTCCTAATGCCCCAGTATAGTGACGAGGACCCTATACTGCAAAGAAGGCACTGTCCTTCAGCTGAGATGTAAAACCAAGGTTCTGACTCTCCATGGTCATTAAAAATCCCTGGATGTTTCTCAGAGTAAGGTGTAATGCCAGTGTCCTGGCCAATTTTCTCTTGGCCTTTGCCAATCATGGCTTTCTAATAATCCCCAATTTATGAGTTGGCTTCGTTATTCTGCTCTCCTCCCCACTGATAGCTGATGTGTGGTGAGCGTCCTGGCACATTTTGGCTGGCGATGCATCATCAAGGTGGGTGCTGTGCATTAGTAGTGGTGGAGGGGAGTCCCCATTATCTTTAAAGCGCTTTGATAGGAGTGTCCAAAAAGCACTATATAAATGTAAGGTATTATTTATTTATCTCTTAGACTGGGCCTTCCATTCCTTCAGACCCAACCATGAGCTTCTTGTTATTTTATCCAAGCTTAGAGATACTTATCTCCACCCTTAATTGAATAGCAACTTGCTTAGTTAAACCTTTTTCATTGTTTTCAAGTATCAGATATTTGGTGATTTTATCATATAGATCATATTTTAAAAATAAGGTGAAATCTGCAACAATTTAAGATGTGAAGATTGTTGAGAAGGTCCACAAATAAAAGGAAAGGCTCACAATAGACAAGAAATTGAAGAGCAGACAGGTGCAGATGCTAAGCTTGCTCCTAAAGTCTGTCAACTGTATTGTGTCTTGGCCACAGGGTCGACAAGCAGAGTTGGAGATGCAGCAGAAACATGGCAAAGACAGTCCAGAGGAGCTCCAGTACAAGCAGTTCACAGCCTGGCTCTGGTAAAAAGATCACCGTTAGTGCAGTTCTGTGAGGCCAATTTAAGAGTTTTAAGCAACAGCAATTGATTGACTTCTTTAAACAATGTAAGGCTGCTTATCATTCCAAGTAAATTTAGACTTATGGTGGTTCGGGCTGCAGACGTGTATCCTATCAAGATGGTTGGTTTTAAATATTATTATTTTGTATTTTATTGTGTAACAAAGATGATGAACCTTAATTTAACCAGATGTGTCAATAGGGAACAATTTGTCATTTATTGTGACTTCCTGGAGACCCATTTATCCTGTCTGACATTTTACTAATGCAACCTGAGTGAAGTACTTTGCTCATGGGTATAACATTGGTGCGCTAGCCACGAACCCACAAAGCTTGTTAAAGTTTTACACCACACTGTCATGAAAACTGTACTACTGTGCAAGTCCTACAGTGCAACATCATATAAATGAAGTTCACTTCTACCTGGAGGCATACAGTAGGTAAACACGAGGCCTGTACAGGAGGAGTATTTTCCCAAGTCTTACTCTTAACAAATCTATATGTTCGACTTGATCAGAAGCAGCAGGTTAGCATCCCATTTTTTATCCATACTTCCAGAGAACTATTCAGAGTCTTTGCCCATGGCTGAGTACTTTTTCCAAAACATTTTCTTAAGTACTCAGTTGCCCTGACTGCTTGAAATGATTAAATTAATTGAAGATAAGTGGTAACCTTTCTACAAATTACTTTTTTTGTGAACCTTTACAGCTACTAAAGTAGCTTAGGTTTTAGAAGTTTAGAAAGGTTTTATTCATAGACAATATTAGAGGAGAGTAACTCCTATGTTTATTAAATACTTTTAAAAAGAAATAATCAACCAGTTAATGTTTGGTGAATGCTGGTGTGGCTAAACTATGACTAGAATGGATTTTAGGACTTAAGTGCCAGTAGAGCAACTGCATACTGATTTTTAATATGATGTAAATTTCTTTTATACATGTAGAGTGCATAATCTATATGTATGATCTAGGTGCATCTAGCACCTGTCCCTTTAGTGTGGTTTTCACAGGTTCAGTTTAGAAAAGATGTGGTACAGACACATTTTTTTTTTGTACTAAAAATGCATATTTATTGCAGCAACTACAGTCTCACTGGGATACAACCTACTACCTTCCAATTACAAGTCTAGAACCCTGAACACTGCATCCACATTGCGGCATATCTCTAGGCATGATAAATTCTTTGGAGCTGTTATAGAAAATTTTAAAAACTAAGTTCCCTAGACAGACTACACCTTAAGTGTTACAGGTTACAGGTCTGATGTATGGGATCCACACATTGAGCTGTTTAAAAGAAAAAGAAACAATGATTGTAATTCACAACAGATTTCTTTCTGTTAGTTCTGTTTGTCCATTCCTATCTGTAGTAGCTACCTGAGTTAAGATGACTTTGTGGGAATCACAAAAATTGCTGAATTCACATTTTATAATCAGGCTTCATTCAGGACTTTAAATTTAGTTTAAAAAAATGTGTTAAATAGATAGAAAGAACCATTTCTGTAAGTTATAAATCGAGCAATAATTTTAACATGGGTTGTGATGTTGTAATAATGTTAACAAACATCTTTTATAAAATAGTCACTTATTACTGTTGCCTTATTAATTTCTGTTTTGTATTTATTTAATGCCTGATCTTACAATATACTGCTGTTTTACCCAGTTATCAGCTGTAACTAATAACTTTATCAAATAAAGTATCAGTGGTTTTAACTAACTTAATTGTTAAAGTTAAAGGGCTGTTAATGAAGCTTGTGCTATGGTGACATTGTTAGCATTTGTTCCTCCTGTAATGTAATGTTAGCAGTTCGTAGGTTACCTCACATTTCATTGAACTGATTCTGTACCAGCAATGACTCAGCACTGCATGTGTCCTACTTCTAGAAGAAAATGTTTTCGTATGTGCTGAGATGTGGGAAACACAAAAATTAGGTAGTCTAAAAGGTGGACTCTTTCTTGCTCTGCCATCACAGTGACTGATAAGGTGACTGAGGAAAGAGATGAAAAGCAGTGGGTCTCCTGACTGGAGACTGTTAATCAGCTTGTGTTTGAAGATAAAGCACAAAGATGAACTCTGTACTGCACTGTAAATTTTGTAATCTCTACCTTTTCTCACACATGTAGGGTCAGGGACCAGCTGACTGATGTTGTCAAATCTGCTGCAAAGTAAGTGTGTGTTGTAACCATTTAACTTTCATCTCTTGGATGGTTCTCATCTTCCAGAACCCTCTTGTTTCTTAAGAATATATACTTATACTTCTGTATAATTATTTACTTTTGGGTCTTCTTCTTCAGGTGCTCATCTTAGTTCATCTGGATATAAGCTAAAAAGCTCAACCTTGAAGCACATAAAATACTGAAATGCTGAAATGAATGAAATAAAAAAGTTTTAAAACTGTGGATTTAATATTTTTTTGAATTTTATGGTCTTAATTCATGGCTCTATATAATAAAATAATTGAACCATATTAAATTATGTTGGTAAAAGAGATGCTGGAATATGATTTCTCTGGTTATGCAGGGACAGTCCAGTTGTTCAAGGAAACTCTGTTTTAGCTTTAACTGGACTTGCAATTGCTGTCGCCAAGTATGAAAGCAGCCTGCCAGCTGATGCTGAAGTAACACCGGAGGTCAGTTTTCCATGATATTGCAGTACAGTATCCAGACACTTTTGCTTCTAACACATTTATGAGTATTAAGACATTACATGTTCTGTAGTTTTAAGACTAACTGCACAAACTACACATTTTTTTAAAAAAATTTGATTGTACAGATGTTTTGTTGATTTTTATTTTTCCTGTAATATAATCTACATCCAGACAATAAGTTAGTATGTGTACAAGAATATGATTTTCTATAAAATCTGAAGTAAAATCAGTATCTGTAAAACAGAAATACACTGAGCGAACATATCTTAAAAATGAAATTCAAAGCAAAGGATTTGTAACTAAACTAAAACATTACAAATATATATATTTTTTAAATAAAGTGACAAAACTATATTAACATTTGAAAATTAAAAGAATTGGATAAAATGTTCTAGAATTAATAATTGTCTGAAAATGTAAATAAGGAAAAAAACATTTTTTATTCCTGCATAATTTTATGGAGACCCATGTGCCTTGTACTGTAAATCAAGAACTATTGTACTTAATAGTCAGGTTTTCTGTTATTCGCTGATGATTCTCAGACTTTAGTCATAACTCTTTATAGCCTCTTTTCTCTAAAATATTAAAGTCTTTACAAACTTGTGAAATATGATATGTTGGCAAATAAAGATTCAAATTAACCTATATTAGGCATTTGCACCATGAATTTAGATTAACTTTACATATATTTTTACAGCTATATGGTCTATTTTAGATTTCATATTGTTTCATTGATGACTTTGGGTCAAATCATCTTTCACAAAAGTCTGACCTCTTGCTTCACTAAAGTGTGTCTTTCTTATTTTAGATTGGTGCTGAAATACTGTCTACAAAGCACTGGCTGGGCATGGTGTTGGATACTCTCTTGTGTGTTGTAAATAGTAGCTACCGCCCCAAAGGACGAGTGTTTCCTTGGTTTCAGCATGTGAGTACAGTATGTGTTGTGTGTTTACATTAGAATGCTAATTTATGTGGAGGGCCTAGACTTAAGGTTCACGACCTCTTCTTTATGTTCTGCTAATAACTTCATTTCTTAATTGTATTAAATTAAAAGAAGAAGACAATTATATGAAGTTTGTGCTATTTATTTATTTTTGTACCTTGTCAAACAAAATAACAATTATGGTTATGGTATAAAAGGGTATGATTAACATACCCTTATTTTTTTCTTCGAACATTCTTTTTTTTTGTCATTGTTGATGTGGTTGTTGTTGTTGATAAAATTATATCAGAGTAGGGGCTAGTGTTAAGGAAATGTTGCCAGAAATAAGCAGCACAGAGGTTTTAAACGGGGAGTCAATAGCAAAGTGATAAATACTTACTGTATTCCTAATTGTTAGCATCAACAACTTTAATAAAAATAGGTATTCAGTTTTGCATTAAAAATGGGTCTACAGGGATAAATACACCCACCTGTTTATAGAAAGGTGCTGTATTTGGTGTTCCTGTAGTGTTTTTTTTTATTTGAACTCCTACTGTATCAGCATTCCCCAAAGAAAGGCAAAGTGATTTCACCCTGGGAATTTCTTATGAGAGACCTGGTTATATCCTAATGGCTTATGCACATAATTGCTTTGTATTTGAAACACTAAGCCTGCCAGCAATATAAAACGTTTCTTTTTTAAACAGAAAACAGGTGACAAGAGTTAAATTTATAACATAAGGTGAAGGAAGTGTAGAGAATGGTATGATGATTTTTCTCCACTTGGAAGTACCAAACTCCTAAACAAACAAACACACTACTAAGAAATGATTTGGAAGGTGTAACTAAGGCTTTGTTATTAAAGGAGCTATTACATTTAATTCCTGTATTAAATGTTCATTGAATAGAATAATACATGATTTACAAATCCCCTTCTGTGGAAGAAGTGAAGATTATGTGTGTCCAATTGAACTGACTGCCTGCTTGTGAAACCTAAATACTCTACTAATAAAATAGCTATCCAATTAGCGATTTATTGGTAAAATGTTCCCCTAGGCATAAAATCCAAATTAATTTTAGGAGCTCCTTCCAGGACAACCACAGTATAGTATAAAATAAGATAAAACAGGGCTATTTGGAGATTATTAGTCACTAATGAAGGCTTTTACTATTCAGGTTCTGAAGTGAAAGGTACATTTGTATTGATAAAAACAAACCCTGTTAGCAGGCTACATGCCATTAATAATGTACTTTGCATATTGTACCTTTACTCGAAAGTTAAGCTCAATGCTCAATCACTAATTTCATAGCAATAAGTATTTCTGAGGTAGGCTCAGTAAAGAAGGTACAAACAATAGCTGTCTGTGAAGTAACAAAAATAATACTAAAGTGAAAACTGCAAAAAATCTCTTTTGGGGTTGTTTTAAAGATATAAGAAAATATAAGTGTCTTTTTTCTTTCAAATGTTGACAGTTGGATATTAGCAGCAGTTTCTGTATTATTTATATTTCTACCTATTTTTAGTTCTAAGCATAGAAAAAAAATTGTACACATAGTGATAAAACAGAATTTTAGGAAAATGAAGGCAACTAGCTGAAGGTGATTGGAGAATGTAAACAGCTATGAAAACCCAGCGGGTTTTGTTGTTTTGCTGTTTCTTCTGTAGAGATCTTACTCTGGGGAGAACGCCGCCAGTGCCATAGCACGCTCCTGTGCTGCCCTGGCTCTATCCCTAATGGTACCAGTGTTGATAACTTCCCACAAGGAGAACATAGAAGAAATCCTCAACACACTTACCATGGGGTTGCCTGGGAGACCGAATGCAGATGAGTCCCAGGCTGTGCAGTTCCACACAGGCCTCGCAATGGGAATGTTCCTCTCGTGTTTGCATGAAGAACGGATTAGGTGGGGTTTTGAAAAAAAGACAGCAGATTTACTGTGTTCATCCTGTAACCACAAGAATGCAAGAACTATTAAGGATGTTCCTATCATTACTTCAACTATGGCAGATATAAAAATGTTTTATATTTTGCATTCAGTAACCATGGAAATACCAGTCCTTTGATAACCCTCACTTCGATTGAGATTTTTTACAGTTTATTTTACAGTTCTTTTAAAATGTATTAGGGCAACCTGCAGGAAGTGCATAACACTTAATATTTTATTGCTGCCATTGGTGGATTTTTTTTCTTTCATATACTATATCTCAATTGCCAGTTATTATTTTCCTAGTAACATTTAATGCTGCTATTTAATGGCATCCATATTGACACTTGAAAGAAGCCTGGTATCCTCTTTGAGAAAAATAACCCTTCCAGCATAACAAACGCCTCATTTTCTCAGTTTTAAGTACAGTCACTCCTAATGTACCCTTCTGGCTTCTGCCTTATATTTCATTGTTGATTCTGAAAATGTCCATTGGATTGACATAGCCAATGCCTTTGTGTAGTTTGAGTACTAAAATCAATTTTCCTCCTAGTTTATTTTGCTAAATATGACTTCATATTTTGTAGAAAAATAATATTTTCTTCTCTGTAGACTATAAATGGTATAAGTATAGTGTGCTTAAGAAACAACCTTTTCCCATAATTCATCATTTTGTATCCCTTCTACCTTCCCATTATTGGAACTTACCTTGCAGCGGCTTCATGGGTTGCCCACAAAAAAGTGGGCAAGGTGGCTGTGATAGTTTCATACTTATGACCAGGATATCTTTTTTCAGCTAGATGGGTAGATGGATACCAGAGGTTATACTGCATATCTTGAAGTACTCAAATCAAAAACCACTCTTTCCTGGAATGTTCTGTCCAAATATGTTAGTTACATTAAGGAATAATATACATACTGTATTACCCAGAGTTTTTGTGGAACAGATGCAATCACTACTCTTTTACCCAATTCTTCTCTAGACAGAGTACCCTGAAATACTGCTTTCTCTTCTTAATGATTTAACTCCTTAAAAAGGTGCTTTGGCCTTTATTTCACAGTTGTCTTTCTCAATATAGTGACATCTCTGGACAGAAGATGAACCTTTTCCTGATGAAGAGTCTGGATGTTCTGGAGGGCTGCTCTTTTGACACCAGCTTAGAATACAAGTGAGCTTTCAGAGTGGAAATTTAAATATTCCCCCAGATTGTGCTGAACACTCTCATTATTGCTGTGTAAAAAAGTAACAGACCACTTCTTTTGTGTCTGGTCCCAAAAGACGCAAACATAAGACCTAAGACCTGGTTTTAATAATGTACATCTGTATGCAGAACATCTCTTCTAATTCTAAAAATAAATAAATGTATAAATGTGAAAAATAAATAAGTGAATGTCGTGAGATGTTATTGTGTTTGATCCCAAAGTTTATGACAGCCTGGAGCAGATTCCAGCCATTTTACATGAACAATGCTTTTACATGGAAAACTGAGAACTCAGATGCTGAATTCAATTGCTGCATCTCCACTATTCAGCACTGAATAAGAAATGCTTACGTTTGCAAAAAGGAAACTATAATTATAATAGTATAATCACTGGCTTAAATAGCATGACCTCCAGTCAAAGAGTAGGCTCAAGTCAGATCCAGGAAGACTTCAAGAAATGAAATGAAAGTGTTCTCCATGTGGCAGTTCACATGAGCCTCAGTAAGCAAATAATAAATTAAAAAAATATTTTACATGTTACTGGTTGTATCATAAAATCAAGTCACGTTGAGGGCTGGCAATCCAAAAAGTCCTCAAACCATGTCATTGTGCTTATCTAATTTCGTGACTTGCCAATGACTTTTCTGAATTAACTGCATATCTTTGCAAAACAGCACAGTGAAATCTCCGTTGCTGGAAAATATTCCCCGTTGCTTTTAAAAAATTTAAGGAACACACTGAAATGACTTAGGACTGCTTATTTGAGTCCAATTTGACCGAAAGTATGCCTTATGAGGGAAACCAGTTGAGCGTGAAATTGGTAGTGTAAGCATGTGTGCATTAAGCTGTACCTTTTAGACTGCCTTGTCAATCACTTGTCTCTTTCTTCTGTCAATGTTCCCAGTACTGGATGCATCCTGGGAGTTGGTCTTGTGCTGTCGTTGTTAAGCCACAGCAGTCAAACGGAGTCCAGAGTACATGTGGCTGCAACACTGGAAAAGCTGCTCTGCAGCCTGGAAGACAGCAGCAGTCAGGGCAGGATGCTACAGGAGGTAATGTGCAGAGGGCACCATGTTTAGTCTGTGACATAACAGTGACAAAGAACCACTGCAAAAAGTATGAACTGCTCATTCCATTATCAGCTGACTCAATTGAGTTACACGAGTAACAATGTCATGACCTACAGTAGTGTGCAGTGTGTCAGGATTAGTATTAATTTTGTGGCTTTATAACTATACACATCAGAAGTCTTGTGCTCTTATAACATAAAACTTCTCAGTTTTTCTTTATAAAAACTGATGATTTTATTCACGAATTCACTCATGCATCCATAAATTAAACTGGAATTCTGTGGAAACACACAGCTTTTTTTTTTTTAATTTTGTTCTGTACTACAGTTCACAGGACTGAGTACCAGGTACTCGAGTATTCTGTTAATAAAGGGGAAGTGCACCCCCCATTTATCAGACTGGTTATTAAATCTTGGTAACAAAATAAATTCATCAACGGTTTAGAAATATTTAAAACATTTTGAATTAAGCACAAAATAGTGAACTTTGAGAAAATACTGTAAGTCGCCATGTTGTCGCAAACCGCTAATTACGCCACAGGCGAAGCTGAGAATTCCCACTTATTGTGAGGAGATGTGGCTCTTCCCGCTCACTAGTCACTCTTAAGCACTAATATAAGGCGATGTACAAGTGGATTAAGTACAGGTTGTGCAGCCGACATTTCACGGCAGGTTTCCAACATGATCTGCACGCATAGTTAACAAGTAAGTTCCAATTATCGTTAAAACCATCTTGAGGTCAAGAGCAATATTTCTATTGAATTAAATTTATTCCCAAACCTGCTTGTTTACTATGTAATGGGGCTGCTTCACGTCACCTTGATGCTTCACGTCGTCTTGTTGCCTCATTCTGAATCGCAGAACATTGTGCTGTGCAGACCTGGAAATTTAGTCTATTTTGTGATGTAAATTGGAGGTTTTACATGTTACTGTGTATATTTTACTTTCATTGCGGTTTGAAATGCATTCATCAATGCTGATTCTTTCTAACCCTGAAATATAAAAATACCTTTGGAGTTCCTCTTTAATATTAGATTTGCTGTAGGTATAACTATTGTGTATTGCCTTTTTATTTATTTTTTGTTAGTGTTTTGTTGCAGTTAGTTAAAAAATACAGTACATTTATCTGCCTGACTCCGGTATGATGCAGTCGAATCCTGCAGGTATTCGATAGCTAGGGCATGCAAATGCACGTGAAATCCAAGGAAAGACAGTTCAATATGTCTGGAATACATTAAAAGAGGCAAAAACCGAATTGTTAATGTGAATGTTTACTGAGCTTTTAAGATTTCTTAAGTTATCAAATTTATTTTTCTTTTTTACCCCAATACACTAGTTTACATATCTTTGAATTATTTCAAGAAAATGATACATACAATATATACCATATGTTTATTCGTATTTCAAACTAATATAATAGTCCTTTGAACTCATATAAATCTTGTGCTATTGTATACTTCAACTGGTCATTTTTTACAAACTGTGTAGGAATAAAAACCTCTTCACAAAGGTATCAGTTGCATCATCTTTAGTCTGTTCAAAGTGTTTTTGTTTTGACAGCTTTCCTTTCAGTTGGCCCAGCAAATGTAAACTTTCCTGCTGAATCTTTCCACTCCCTGTCATTCTTTCTTATATCCCTAACAGTAACCTTCTTGGTCCTTGATTCTGAAGCAGTAATTTTTTTCTACATTCATTGTTTAAGCCTTTCTCATCATTAAAACTTCTCATTTTTATTGTAGCCTTGCCTTGTCTGTTATGCTGTCTAAAAACGAATTTGTTGAAAGCATTGTGTGCACATATATATATTAAAATATTTAGTAGTTTCTGCTGAAAACAGTCAAATACAGCACTCACATCAGGTTTAGAAGGGGCACCGTTACAATTTTCTGTCCAGAGCAAAGTGTTGCGATTAATTTTGGGCATGAATACTAATAAGCTCCCATCCAATCTCATGCTGAAGACCACTATCTAAAGACTTCTCCTTTGTATAAAATTAAAGTTAGCTCAAATTAGGATATTGTAATTTTCAGAAATAATATTAACTTTCTGATAACATAACTACTCTTTTCACTTTTTCTTTTCTTCATCGATGATAATGTAAAGGAGAAGCCTTGCTGTTATCTTTGATTCAAGCTGTTCCTTTAGGGAGACATAAGTTCTATATGTGAAAATCAGTTTGAACTTGAAAAATGAAAAAAATAATTGGGGACCCAGAAATAAAGTCGAGAGCTGCAGTTTGTTCTTAAGACGCAAACCAGAAGTGCCTTTCCTGCACTAGAAAGCTATGCCTGCACAACAGTGCCATATGTCTAACATTTGTATTCCAGGGTGAGACAGAAATAACACGGATCAGTAAGACGTAATGGAGTGAAGTGAATGGTTTAAAGAGTCATTGCTCTTTTTTAATGGATAACTGGGTCATCGTAGTAAGATAATGAAAGGTGTCTTAAGTGGTAAGGACTTGATGTGGTTAGCAAAACAAAAACAAAATGAATCAAAAGAAGAATGAAGGCAGTCAATTGGAGGGAACTGAAGAATATGATCAGACCTTTACATTGAATTTGACCGAGTGGATACTTAGATCAAATGAAATCAATATGAAGTATTGTTGATATATTACAGATGTGCTGATACAATAGTATTAATATTCACAAAGTGAATATTTCCAGATTTAACATACTGTATATGCTTTCTCATATCTTACTTTTTTGTAGCCTGTATTATGTGGGTGAGATCACATTGTCAAAGCAGAAAGGGTTATAACCTTCAGGTGACAGTAGCTCTGTCCATGCTATGTTATCAGGACACACTAATGTCCTTCTTTATCACCACCGCAGTGGTAACAAAGTACATTAGTGTATTTGGGATCCAGTACCTGGTTACCGACGGAGGAGAAAATGTTTTCCAAGGCTAATAGAACACGGCAAATTCCCCACTATATTTTAGTCTGTGACACAGACTAGGACAGGAAATTCAAGTGGACATTCTTATTAATGCCCATTTCATTGCTGTTTTTCACACTCTTGCAACAGAAGACATTGACAAGTAAATCAGTATAACACAGTTAAGTTACATCACAGTATAGTACTGTCATCATTTTAAACCACTGTACTTAAAATATAACAGTAATTCCTGGTGTACAAATGTGTGTAAGGAAAGTAGTAAAGAGCTTTTAGTCAAAAATGTGTCCAATGAAAACAGTTTAACTCTTAGTTTGTCTTCACTGACATACCTGTGATTCAGGCAGAGGTTTCTTTGGTCTGATGACTCTACTTATCACAGGAAATTTTGCCCTGAAGTTCAACACTGTTTTCTGTGACCATTTGAAATATTGAAATATGTACAGTAGTAATTTATCTTTAAATTTGGGATTTCCAAGAAAAGAGGATTGAGTTATGTGAAGGCCTAGGATACCTTATGAAACAGAGCAGTAAAAGCATAATTGAGTCCCTTTGCGATTAACTTCCCTGTTTTTCTCTGTCTGCTGCTTTTTTCTACTTTATTTTCTATTTTCTATGTTTATTCTGGAGCAATTTGAAGGCTTACAGAGGTATATTTGTATTCAGCTAGAATGATAAGATTTTTAACATTTTGCCTGTAATATACACTTAGTAATTTGGCCACGCAGCCCGTTTGGTTACTAGTTGTTAATTGACCCAACGATCACCTGTGTTCATTTCTTAAAAGAAACCAGCGTATCAGCTTTGACAGCATGATTTAGTAGTTTGTCTCAGAGTTTGATGAGCTTGATTTAAAAAAGATCCTCTTGTTTTAGAAGCACTCCTCTGGTCTTCTGGTTTGACTTTGAATACCTTTGGGGATTATGAATACTTGAATTAGATCTCATCATAGTGTTCTGTATTCAAGCCTATCAGTGCAGGGCATTTCTTTAGGCTTTATTATATATCTGCTGTTCTTCTATGGAATGATTAAAGAGCAGCAGTATCTTATTAGTAACATGATGACCAAAACTGATCAAATAATTCTAAGTGAATTCTTATTAGTGCATTGTACAATTTTGAGATAACATTCCTTGATTTAAATTCTACACCTAAAGTAATATTTTTGCCTTTTTATTGATCCTCCCATGTTGAGATGTTGAAAGTGATGTCAACATGAACACCCAAGTCTCTTTCATTGGTAGTGTCTTCAAGCTCAGTATTTTCCATCTTGCTTTAATAATTTGATTCCACTTCCTACTTGTAACACTCTGTATTTGCCTAAATTAAAAGTCATAGATCAGTAAATATAAAGTATTCATCTCTTGACAACACATAAGTGTCATTAATTTCCATGTAATTACACATGAATGCAAACTTATTGAAATCATATTGGTTTTATTGGAAGTATCTGATATTACTTATATGTCTCATATTATATTGTCTACTCTATTCAAGACGAATTCACTAAAGTTATTATGAAGTGTCTACTTTATATACTTTATATAACTTTTATAAAGTGTATACCTGTAGGTTTAGCTATGAACTTCTATAGATCAAAAATATTTGAATATTATATATATATAAAATATATAAATATTTGAAAAATTTTTTTAACTTAAACTACTGTAAATCTCAGTATAACCTGCAGTTTAGTTTTGAGATTAGTTGTTCTAATAAACCTTTTTTAAGATGTTTTTTTTTTCAAATTGTAGATTTTTTTTAATTTTGGTTCCAGAAAGTCTCTGTAAGTTAACAAAACTTCACTTTGAAGTCTGCCTTCTTCCTTCTGTCTCTTCTGTCTCTCAGACCTGTAACTGTTGTTCCCTTTCCAGGTTTTAGCATATTCAGTGGCCTGTGTCTGTGTGTCTGCATTCAGTACTGGTATCATTGACGCAAACAAGGCTGAGGAAATCATGAACAATCTCCGACTCATGACAGAGAAAAGCCAACAGGTGCGTTAATTCTTGAAATTGACCTTATTTTCTCCTGTGGGACAACTGTGTATCTAACTCATTAATGAAGGGGTGGGCAGGTTACCCAGTGGAAACATTTGGGTTAGATATTTTTAATTTGACATAATATGTCTTCAGAAAATGAAGCCTTAAACATATCACTGATACGTTCTTATAATTTGTCTTTCTTGATACCGTGATGCTCAGTCATTTTTGATTGTTGTCCTAGGAAGGACAAAAAAGTCACATTGCCATTCATATTTCACATAAATGCCTTAGTGCAGCAATGGTGCCAGTATTCAAAAAGTGTTTCTGCAGTTAGTTGAGCTTTTTGGAAGTGATTGTGAAGAAACAATTTTCTGATAAAGAGGTCCTGGGCAAATGTTGTAACATTCAGTTGTATGGTATGTGTTGCTAGTCAGTCTCTTCTAAGACAGTCAACAGTTGATCCAAGCACCATGAAAACTCTTGTCAATTCAAATCCAAGCATCTGGTCTGTTGGTGTCCTAGAATTTGATTCCTCTCATTTTTTTGACAGGCATGGCATTGAAATGACACAGTTAACCTTTATTGTTCTTCTATTCAAATCTCATGCGCTTGTTAACCTCGGAAGTCAATAGCAATTTTAGCTCATATAATCGTTCATTACAATCCGTATACAGTATAATCATGTGTCACATGAAGTCTGAAATTGCCCAGACTTGCCTGAGAATATTCTATTTGAACAATGTAACCCCATGTACAGTACAATATTTGTTTTATATGTATACTAATGCTATGGTCATTTATTAAGTTTTTATTCTACACAATGTTTTGTTAGAATTTTTCATGTAAAAGTTGTCAACCAAATTACATCAGAGAAAATATATTTCCTTTGCACAACCATACCAACCTGAGACAAACCGAATAAGTTATGTTACTGCTGCTTTACTTTGATTGTTGCATTTCATAAATAACAATGTTACGAGGAAGATTAATATGTAATCCATTGTAAAGGATTTTAAACACTTGAAATGTTATGTTGTGTAAATTCTATAGGATCTGTATTTTTATAGTCTTGGTAGTTTACTGTCTTAATATTTGATACAACTGAAATCCAAAGCTCTTTTGCTTCTGAGCAATCTGAGTTTCCACAATTGGACCTCATACTGGATAAAATAAGTGGCCAGATTTCCATTGTGCATGCTTAAATTATAGTAGCACATAGCAACTCTCTTTTCATAACATAATTCTGTTCATGATAAGCAAAAAAACTTAGAGGAGAGGAAAAATAAGATTTCCAGTAGTACTTTATATTACCTATTAAACCTAACTCTTTATTGAAATTTGTTAAATACTATAAATAATGAAGATTAAATATAGGTAAATAGAAGTTTTGGCAATTATATCTGCTTATATTTTTGGTTTATGTTTGTGCTCCAAAGAAACAGAGTACTCCAAATCTGAAAGTATTATCTGAAATGTATCACATAAAAAATATTTTAAAATGTTTTGCCCAAGCCTTTTTCTTTTCCTATGCCCTGTTTATAATTGTTGATGTCTGAGGCGGGTTATATTGTACTTGAGTCTTTAAGTAGCGTTCAATTTGTCTTTCAGACGCCAGGGTTTGCCTTGTCTTTAGGTATTACTGTTCATGGCCTGTCTGCCTGTGGTCACGGTAAAGCAGAGGACTTCTATTTCAGACTTCTGGGTGCTTGGATAAAAATACTTCTTACAGAGGTAACTTTTCCTTTAGTAGTCAACCCTGCAAAAATGTACTGTATATGATGTTCATTCTCATTCAAAGCAAGCAGAGTGATTGTTTTGGCTGTTATGTATTTAATCAGAAGCTTAACAATTACTCCCAGCTGAGGAATTAATTTATCCCGATAGTCTACTTATCCAGGATGCTGAAAAAGATCAACTGGGAAAAAATTAAGATCATCATCAACTCCGTTCTAAGTTAAATTTGACCGGTGTGGTTTCATTGCTTTCAGGGTTGTCCCACAATGCAGCGTCTGGCAGCTGTAAATGGTTTGGTGGCACTAGTAGGTTCTGAAAGTTCCCTAATTCAGGTAAGTGTAAACCTAACTACTGTATCTGGGTTTGTATACAGAAATCACAAACACAAGGTTTCTTTTATTCCTTTCAATATACATGTATTGAAGATAAGGTCCTTGATTTTTTGATTGCCCTTTCACACTTTGTTGTTTATTACATTCTTCAAAACTGCGGGAGTTTTTTAGTTTCAGTAAAACATATTTTGCTTCCTGACTAGATTCGTAGACAGAAGCTTTGACTGTAATTCTGGTGCCAAGATTATTCTTCTGACTGTTCTGAGTAAAGCTGTTTGTTCAGCTACCAGAGTTTTACTTTCACTACATTGTTTTTCTTTCTCTTTATTTTGATATAGGAACAGTATAACACATCATTATTCATCAGTTGTAGTTGATAAAGTTGATGTAGTTGTAGTTGATGTTGTAGTTCTCACAAATCATCAAAGACCCCACACACCCCAGCTACAGACTTTATGATCTGCTACCATCTGGAAAACGGTACCGGAGCATTCGGGCCCGGACTACCAGACTCAGAGACAGTTTTTACCCCCGCACTATCAAACTATTCAACTGCCAGCCTCTCTCACTCTCACCTCACCTCTCACCTATGATCTGAACCTCACAGTGCCTTCTTTCTTTCTTACCAAAAACCCAAACACACGTTGAAAATCTACCTCTACCATACATGTCAAAAGCTCACTCCCCATAATTTCTATCCCTTATTTCATTCTGTTGATGCATGTTTTTGTACATAACCTGTTTGTTGTTTTGCATATTGCCTGTTGTTGTTTTTGCACATTGCCTGTTGTTGTTTTTTTGCACATCGCCTGTTGTCTCTGTCTTTCTTTTGTTATACAGTTGTATTGTTGTTGTTGTTGTTGTTGTTGTTTTTTTCTTTGTACTACTTATGTCCGAGAGCTAGCTAAATAGCATTTCGTTTATACCATATACCTGTATATGAGTATAATGACAATAAACTTGAACTTGAACTAAAGTTACGCGATTTGAACAATAAAAGGAAACGTTGCAGATATGTACTAAGTCATGTATGTAATATGGTATTTCTCAGTATCCAATTACGGTATTCAATATGGTATAGAGATATGATGATGACTGACTTTCAATATGTGTAAACTAGATGTTTAAATAGTTGTCAAACAAATGGAAGGCTCAGTATATAGTCAATGGTAGATAACCAGAAATACTTAAAATGTAGTAACATAAGTCACAGGGCACCATATATTTGATGGGACAAATGTTGTTTCCAGGTTATTCTTTATCTTCTACTCCAAGTAGAGTAAGTAAGCTTAAAAACTGGTGCCTAGAGACCATTATTTGTCCATATTTGCAGCATGGTATTATGAAAATGTTTGAGAGAAATACCATGCAATACATTGACACTGCAAGTTAAGAAACAACATACTGTATTTAATTCTGTATGTGCACATCTTTAAGGGTATGATGAGTAAAGTTTTGTTAGTGCATAAATATTGTTCTGTTTCTATTAACCAGTGCACACTGTCACCTCCTTTGTCCATTCACCTTTTGATAATAAAAGTAGTTATTGATAGAGTAGACTGCTGATGATCTCTTTCACTTCAGGAGCAGGTCCATGCAAAGCAGAGAGCCATGCACTGTGCATAAATATTGCATGACCTTATTACCACACCATCACTACTGAAAGTGAGCTAATGTATCTACACCAGCACAAAGTAGAGTTTAATTTAATGTTTCTTTCCATTCGGGCCACAATCAAACTCAATTAAAGTACCTAACATACAGTATTTTAGATATGTCATGGGAATACAGCCAACTTTTAATGCCTATTTGAATTCCTGTTGTGCTATTTGTCTTTGAGGGCATTGCTGGCTCTGTATCACTTTATGGTCCTTTTGGTCTGCCCTTGCGCAGTGGGACAGACATGTGGGGAGCCTTCCATGGCCTGAAACTGACACCCTGGACAGAACACCAATGAGTTTTAATCTCTGAACACCACCTCGGAGTGGTGGTAGCAAGCACCGTGTGTTTCCATCAAAACTTTCTATTAAAATTGAAGTAGGAAATGCTTTGATTTTTAATTGTAGAGGGCCTTGTCATAACATTAGTGATGTTCTGTGGAATTTTCTGCATCATTTCCTACTTTTATCAATAAATGCGGCTACTTCAGTTAATGCTTGGTGGTATCTTGCAAATGTTTGCTTGTGTAGGTTCCACATTTTAAGATGGCAGTTTTGTTTTGTTTCATAATATTTTGAAAAAAAAAATCACTTGAGTGCATAATGTATTCTGGATTTATATAATGCACTTGACCACACACACTGATTGGAGCAACACACATGTATCCATTAACAGTTAAATGGAGAATATTCCGTGTAAATCCATCATGCTTTCATTGAAACCCACTAATAGTAAAACATATTCCAGGACCAGCATAGGAGGCCCTTGCTGGTTGATTTCCAAAATAACATAAAGAAGGGACCAGGGGAATCATACGTCTCTCTCCCGGTGTTCAGAGATCAGTTTGAGCTCATTCACCTAGATTGTATTATACATTAGTCCACATTACAGAACCAAAACTGGTCTGCACAGTTTACCTCCCTTGGGAGATATTCTGAGACACCACACAAAAACAGTCAAAAGACATAAATGTCTCACTTCTGTCTGTAGATGGTCACTTATAGCATAGTGCTAATATTGCAAATATTGCAAGAACAATGTGGTAAAGTTAGATATGAGCTCTACCCATTGTACTGTACTATCCACTGTGTGGGTTTGGGTGTTTGGCATTTTACTGCTTGCATTAAATAAAATAGCTCTGAAACTGAGAGCCTGAAGAAATGCAACATATCTTAGTACTGTCAATGATGGAGCTTGTAAGGGCAAATGAAGAATACTTGTTTTTCCATCACTGGGAGAAACAAAAGCTTTTGTCTAACTCACCTTGCTAAGCCAGGAGAATTGTGTATAATATAACAATTATGTTATGCCCACACATAGATATGCTTAGCCATCTGCAGTATTCACAACTTACAGTAGGTTGATACTTTATTGTCCACTGCTGTGGAAATTTGTCTTTGGCTTCTCCCACAGAAGTACAGAACACACAAGCAAAACATAAGAGTCACATAAAATCACAACAGTATGTAATACATAAATAGTTGGATAAATAGGTAGAGGGCGGAATATATTTACATACCTTCATTGAGTAGTTTTATTGCAGAGGGGACAAAGGATTTCTATAAATGTTTTTATTTGAATTATGAAGTAAGGCTACTTAGCAGACAGAGACTGGTTTTGTGAAGCTCTGATGTGCAAGCTCTCTAACTCCGATGGGTTTCTTATAATCAAGTTCTAATTAAAATGATTATATTGTGCATACTTTGACAGCTTAAATGCAGAACATATAAACATGTTTCCTTCTTTTGAAATGACTTACATCTTCGGAAACTGAAGTAGTAACAACTGCTTGCAAGGCTTTTCTCCTGTCCTTTTCTGGTAAAGCTCAGGCTTTGTACCGTAAATTATACCAATCAGTGCCCCTCTCCTCTCAGCTGGATAGAAAACTCACAGGACACCAGTTGTTAGTCCATTTCTTCCCCTATATTTCCATTTAAATGCAAATACTCGCTCTCTTGGATGACTGCCAGGAAGTATTTCCATAGAAACATTCAGTAATGCTGCGCTGTACTTTTTAAAGCTGTCACTTGTTACGAGCCTAGGATATTGTTGTTCTTAATTTTTTAAACCATTATTTAAAGAAACAGTTAATTATAAAGATTTAAAGGTATTTTTAATTTAGCATTTTGTCCCTTCTGAGCTGTGTAATTCTCTTAGGAGGCCCTCCAATTTCAGTATTTCTGATGTCTGATGATAATATCTTAGATAGCAGACTCTTTCTCTGAGTTTACAGCTGTGCTGACCTTTTATCTTGTAGCATCGATGAGCTTGTCAAGTGATAAATTCAATCATAGGTAAAACAGTTCAATGACATGTACAAAAACAATGAAGTATTCTGAAAAGTAAGCTAGATATGCCCTCAGATATCCCCTAAACCTATGAAATATTAAAAGTCCATTTCTTGTATGTTTTATTGGTCAAAGTGGAATAGCCAAAAAAAACACAGAAAAAGGATTTGTATTTTTTTAGCATAACAGCTGGTGTAACAATTTAAAACTTTGCAGAATGTGGGGATATAGTACCCTGTGAATCTTAATTCTACTTAAAAGGACATATTGAACAATGCATAACACCCAGTAGGCAGCTACAGCCAGTGAGCGAAACTGTTTTTGCTATCAGAGACTGTTGTGCAAACTCACAGAATTCTGAGTTCCTATGGCGAAAAGCCTGAAATGTGGTTTCACACAGAGTGTTTTTCAGTTCTGCACTAAACTGCAATGTAGCTTGCTTTGGGGTGGTTTAATTTGATAAAGGCAAGTAAACAGTTAAAGAAGCTTACGGTGGGCACGGCCATTCTGAGCGGCAACCTTTCTGTAGTCATGAAAAGTAGAAACTGCGAATCTCCACAGCTCTCTGTTATGAAGCTTTTTATTTCACACAAAGAGCCAATTCAAGCAGGGCACAACTGTTCAGAGTTTCAGTCAAGTTCAGTCATGCAAAATGAGGAGGTTCAGGGCACATCAAACATTGCACTTGTTAAAGCATTGTCTTGAGGCAAATAGGCTTCTTAAACTTCAAAACCTTTGCACTATTCAATCAATGCACTGTCTATGCTTCACCAGTGTATGGTGCTATTGACCTTGTCTTTTCAGAAATCTTCTGGCATGCAGACCAAGTTCCTAATTGCATCTGTGACACTTAAATCTTTAAGGCTTTTGTTTTATTGTTCTCATCTGTTTCTCATTTTTTATGGTTGACTTTTTAAAGATACAGTACATTAAGAGTTATTAAGCTGTAAAGTTTTACCCTGTATTTATGTTTTTTTATGATGTTGATATCTCTATTTTATATGCGATTATGAGAACTCTTAGCTAGACCTTTTTATTAGTCGTGAAAATCGCAATGCAAAAAGCTTTCTTGGTGAAAGTTTGTTTCTAGTGCAGAAATATGATCAAGATTGCATTATGGTATATGTATTATCAGTTATCTTAAGCTTTCATTTTTCCGAACTGCAAACCATCCTTGTCAGCTTTTTTGATACTTCAGGGGGAAAAAAGACACCAATGCACCCATGCTTCCACCACAAGGTGGCACTTAACTTCATGGCATTTTGTACTCTGCAAAAGATGATACCAGTGTTAATATTTATTATTATTTACAACTAGAGACATGCACAGGTTTAAGGAAACTTTTTAAAAAAGGCTGATGCAGTGCTCTGCAGAAAATGTCAGTGCTCTGTTTTCTCTCACAGCTCAAATCTGAATCTGGACAGTCCCCTCAGCAGCAAAGCAGACTGAATGAGGTTATCAGAGCAATAACCCAAGTAAGATTGTCCTTAAAGGTTCAATGATGTCCATGCAGAATTGCTTTCTTTGAGTTGTTGTTTATTGTATTGCTTTTCTTTTCATTGTAATTAATACTTTTTAGCTGGCAGCAGTCCTAGTTTTTTCAGTTTTTGCACTTTTTACATGAGGTATATAGATCATTAATCAATCAGTAAGAAAGATCACATAGCTGCATAGTATGTGTTTTTGGAACCTTTTTACTTGTCCTTCAAACTGTGGCAATTAAGCACTGAATTTGGTTGTGCCTCCTTATTATTGCTGTCTGTTCCTGATTTATAGACTTTAATCAATCTTGTTGATTCCAAGTTAAGAACAATGTGTAGAATTCAAATAACAGTATATGTCTTCTTCAAAAAATAAACTAATTTTCTAATTCATGACTGAATCTATATTCACACACTATTAAATGTAAAAGCCTGAGGGAATAAAACTATTAAATCAATTGAACACCACCATGTGTTAAATAGAGAGTGCAATGCAAAGTACTGCATGTTATGGTTTTATAGAATTTTATTTAATCCTGGTGTCTACTCTTGCATAATGTTCCATTTCTGACGAACGTGCTACTCATTTAGCAAATAAAAAGTCCTAGATTTAATTTCATTAAGGTGAGTTTCAAGGATAATAAGGAATAAAAAAATTCACAGTAAATTGATCCTCAGTAAACCAGTATACAGTATTTGAGTACAAAACTGTGGGCTGACTTTTTCCACAGGTTATTACCTTTTCTGGTGCTGTTGGCCTGCAGTCAAATGCCTCCTGTCTTGTGGGACATCTTCACCTGGCAAACCTGTCTTTAGGCCAAACTAGAACATCAGGTAAGATGAAATATTGTAGTGATGATGGCTATGGTAGTAAAAAAAATGTTGATGGTCCTGAGCTGTTTCTTGTGAACATACTAATCATGTTGCCTCATCACATGTTTGGTGATTATACTGTGTCTGTCAGTAGTTTTAGATAGAGTGTATTACATTTCAGTGGAGAGTCCCCCATCACAGACAAGGAGGAGGGCCCTTCATATAGATCTAAACTTTTTTGTGCATCCAGACGCTTACGAAACAAACATGGATGAATCACAATGAAAACAGAAAACGCTCTGCTAATTTTTCAAGAAACTTTTATTGAAGAAAAATCTTGTAGTAGAGCTATCAAAACAACAAAAAGGAAACACTGATCCTAATATATTGATGAAAAAAATATAAATTTAACCAAAATGCCATAAAGATAAATCTAATAGATTAAGGTTGAACTTCAAAATGGGATCAGTTTCAGTCCTGTTCAGTTATCTCCATCTTATATTTCAAATAACTTAAAATAGAAACAACAAACACCATTAGATATGTGAAAATAAATATAATTTACATTGTGATACAAATGATAAAGACGTCTCGAGTCTTATGCACCAACTTATTTTTTTTATTTTCAACGGGCAGCAACCCTCAAGCCGAATTTGTCAAAGTTAACCAAAACATTCCCTAAATATGTATAGATGTTGCTGGTCTCTTTGTTTTTTTCTCTAAACATATTTACTCCTTATATTAATCTTTTTCAGTCCC
The DNA here is from genome assembly GCF_059453375.1 of Lepisosteus platostomus. Lineage (NCBI taxonomy): Eukaryota > Metazoa > Chordata > Actinopteri > Semionotiformes > Lepisosteidae > Lepisosteus > Lepisosteus platostomus. Next base: position 52,805,747 of record NC_142611.1, read on the forward strand.
TCCTGATTTTGGCTACTTGTCTGAAAGGAGTGTGATCAGAGCAGCTGTGGATTACCTTATTGAAGCAGGAAGAAAAGGTACAGTCTTCAGCAAACTTGTGCTATAAATCTCTGAAGAGGTCACTCTTCTTTGTTGGGCTTTCAGACAGCTTTATTTTTAAATAGCACCTTCAAATAGCATTCAGGTACTTTACATAAATTATACCTTTTAATAACACAATACGTTGAAAACAATTACACTGTATATCTGAAAAATGTCAAAAAATAGAATGCAATTTAAAAACCATTGACAAGATGTAAGTTTCAAAGCAAGATTTAAAAACCTTGACAGACGCTGCATTTTAATATCACCATGAGAGTATTCCAATGATATGGGGCTACCGCTTTAAAGCATGGTCCCTTGAAGCCTAGAATCAGCCACACACAGTTTTCATAGTAAAGATGATATCTTACCTTGTGCGGGGTAAAACAGTTTTAAAACTTTGAAAGTCTATTAATAGTGTTCATTCAGAACACAAGGTCAGCCGTATTCTCCCAACATTGGTGGCTCACATCTACAGTAGTCTGTGTCGATGGATAGCAATTTCCTGAGCTGCTGTGCATAATTTGCTAAACCCCACCAAGGTTGGGTTTGGTTTTGATTCTGTCAGAGTAATCTTGGTATGCTGTAAAAGAGCAGCTTCTACAGAGTTTGCAGTGTTGTCGAATTTCCCAGTTCTGTGTGTATTTCGGGGTCTTTAAGCTCTAAATGGTCATAGTATGAAAAGAGGAGATGGGCTTAACAGAGAATGGAGAGTCATAGACATGAGTTTAACTGGTTGATATGGACAAATTCTAACTTGTGTGGTATAAAAAAGAAAAATATAGATTCCAAATTGGTGATTGCTTTTCATATATATTCATATTTATTATACATATGATCTATTTTAACATTTAAAATAAAATATTACCCAGCAGTCTATATTGGAGGACAACTGTGCACCACTGTATTGATAAATTAAAATGAAATGGTCAACATGAAACGATACATCAATGACAGATTCACCCTGAGTTTGTGTAGTGTGCCTGGATGCTCTGTGCCTGGTCTGAGTAAGGCACACTAATCTCTTCTTTGTTAGAATGGCTTAAAGTTCTTTGGCTGAGTGGGTTCGACACAGGGCGTGTCAATCCTGTCGCCCCAGAACTCCTCCTAGGTACTATCAGGATAAAGCCAGGGTGCCTAACAGGTTTTCCTTTATCAGTGTTGTCAGAGGATGGACTTCATGCTGTTTCCTCAGAGACAAGTCTCGATCCATCTTGGGTTCGTTCACTCTCATGGAGTCAGACTTTTCACTCTCCTTGTGGATCTTTTACTCCGCCACCGGCTTTTGTTCATTGTCTTCTTGTAAGCAGGCTCTTGCTCTGTCTCCTCCATTTATTGGGTCTGCAATAACTGAGACTAAGGCTGTTTTTTTTCCCTGAACCTCTTAAGTGTCCCTCAGGTAATTAATTCCACCTGGAATGCACTTTTTCTTTTCTTGGCTGCATCATGTGAATTTCTGCATAAAAAAAAAATCAAAGGTTCTTTTTCAGATGCTTCAGGGCCCTCTAGTGGCTAAATTGGAAGACCCAGATCACTTATTCTGCCAACTTGTCAAGCTTACAATAAATTCTATTTTAATTATCCAAAACATTAAAACCACTAACAGTATCTGTGTTTCATGTTGTAAACAATATTCTCAGGTTCTCATTAAAAAGACATCGAAACATGAATTTTATTCCTGAGAGACAAATGTGAGGAGTCTTATACTGCATTATAAAGCCCCCTTTCTGTACTTTAGTGAGAAAGTAATGCACCTGGGGGTGTTTCGCTTCTGTTAAGTTGGCATTGTTGAGGATTGACTGTCTTTTGGTAATTTTATTGACTTATTTTCCCATGTATCACTGTCTTTCTCTAGGTCCAGAACACCTGCATCCCAAACTGGTGAATGTGGTACTGGGACCACTTGCTTCAGTGGGCAGTAGCTTCCAATATCCACCGGTCAACTGGGGGGCAATTCTGTCTCCCTTAATGAGACTCAACTTTGGTAACACAGTACTTTTCATTATGTCAAGCATCAGATTCTTTTATTATTTAATACCGCATTCTTCAACTAAATAATTTATTGAATCTACTCACAATGTTTTTACATTTTAGGCTGCTTTACCTTCTTTGAAATAATATAAATAATATACAATTGCTTAATAAAAATACATTGGATGGCAATCTTATGTGCATTGTAAACAGAGAATGACATTTTTCCCTAAATCTTTCACAAAGCACAAATAAGAATTTCTGACTTGAATGGTATGATTCTGTGTTTAACATACTGCATAATTTAGTATGTAATAGTAAATAATAATAAAGACCTTTTCACAAACTTATCACCAAATAAATATCTTTTATTTTAATCACTTTTAATCACAAATTTTTGAAGATTTTTTTCTTACTAATACCATTTTTAACCCTAAGCTACTATTTCCATGTTTTCTTACTGCTTTGCTAAAATATGCCAGGAAATTGCCGTTGCTGATAATTTAAGATCCTCTTCTTTCTTAGATTAGCTAAAAATTATTAATGTTTTTTTATCAATGTATACTTATTTCAAGAGCATGATTGAGAACAAAATGTGATATAGTTTAAAAACGTTATTGTAGTCTGTTTGCAAGCAATACTAAAATTCATCTGGTGAATCAAATGAATTGATACAACTTTTGTTACTGAAGCACAGTTTCTGTGCACCTTTGTACACCAAATTTAGCAGACTTTTTTTTAATTCTGTTTAATTTTTGTTTTTAATTAGAAGTTAAAATGTGATGTTTGTTTCTAACATCCAATACAGGGTCGTGGTGAACCCGAGCTGATTCCGGGAATGCACAAGTTACTCTATGGATACCAGTCCATCACGTGGCAGATAGAAACACAAACAGACACACACACTCACACCAGGGCCAGATTTACCAGAAGCCAATTAACCTACCAGTATGTTTTTGGACTGTGGGAGAACATACTGTACATCTATGTCCACGTAGATAGCACCCCAGGAATTGAACCTAGGGCCTCAGTGCTTCACAGAAGCAATGCTAACCACTGCACCACCAGGCCGCTCCAGTGTCAATGTATTTATTATCATTGCCTACAGATTACTTTTAAATCTCATCAGGTTTTATGATTTTTTTTGTAGGCGAAGAGATCCAGCACCACTGCATTGATGTGGCTGTCACGCAATGCCAGTCCTCCCAGAGTGCCTCTATGTTTCTCGGCATGTGGCTAATACCACCACTTGTCAACAGCCTCAGTGTAAGTTATTGTACTGACATGTCATTTTGTGGATGTTGAGTGGCTGTAGAGCATTCATGAAGAGATTTGATGAGGTGCATCCATCACTTATCTTAGAAACAATCACATGAGTAAGACAGACCTGAAGAGACCACCTCTAGTCTGTAACCTTTCTTATTTGAAACAATGAGAGTTAAACAGTTCGCTTTCACTCAGACTGTGTTGTACAGATGTCGAGATTGAAGTTTGCAGAGGAGGAGCACAGCTTTCAGAGTATACCATCTCCTCAAGACCTTTTGCAAATTTAAAAAAGAACTTAAATGAACGGAAAAATTGTAAACACCTAAAAAAAACATCTTATACATAAATATTTTATGTATAATTAATTCACATTTTTTTACATTTATTTAAAGTTGGTGAACGTGGCCCCGATAAAAGCAGATTATATCTTATGATGGTTCACATACAGTACATTTGCAGAGCTTTGGTTAATTATCCAGACTATAAAATGTAGAATGTTAATGCATAACACTGGTGACAAAGGTTGTTGAAATAAAACCGATAAAAAGGTGTGCCTTTTTTGATGCTGAGGACTAGATGCAGACATACAGTACCCAATGATTTAAAAACTGAGACACTCTACAGCAGTGGTCTCCAACCCTTGTCCTTGACCAGTTCAGTTAGATGTATAGCAATTGGAAACACATTGATGAATAAGCAAGTAATCTGTTCACTTAAGAGAACTCTGGTCCTTGAAGGTTGATTTGGTTTCTCAAATGGTGTCTCAGCTACTTAATTAAAAAATATCTGCCTAATTGAACATAATGAAATTGTGATTTAATGGTAACATATAATATCTTCTAGAATGGGGCCTTCATAAACTGGGCTAAACCCCTTGCTCTGTAAGTTGCTAAAAATAAGAAAAATAAAAATGCAGTTAGTGAAACACTAACCTTTTGTGTCTAAATCTTTTGTGCCCGAATGGTGAAATGTGGCATTTCACCAATGATGAAAAAAGAACAACAATGTTTATGAGAGAAAAGATCATTTGAAAGTGTTTGTTAATTTGGCTTCTTTTCTAGCTCAAAACAAGAGCCTATCTATACAAATCAGTGTCTGTGTGGATGAAGCATGTGCCCGATGACAAGCTGCAGTCATTTGTGGAGGTGCTTGGAGTACAGCACCTCACAGCAAGCAGCCGGCAGCAGAGCCCTGCCCTGTGTGTGGCCGTCCTGGAGGGGCTGGAACAAGCCATGAAGCTCCCAAATCCCACACAGTTCTGCTGGGGTGTGCTACGTTCCACCACAGAGAGAATTTTCATGCTCCTGCCAGATGAAGTTCAGGTATTCCCTGAGGAATTTTAGAATTCTTCAGCAACACTTATGTGTACGATATCTAAAACATAGATGATGCATGCAATGGGCTGTGACAGGCAAGAAGAGCAAAGCTGTCTTGAATTTTGATTGGTCAGTTATGTTGTTTTCTAATTTTTTTAAGTGCCTAAACAAATAGATATATACAGATTATATTCCAAAGTCTCATTTTGAGAGTGTCTTTTGAAAATTCAGATACAGTATAAACCAAATTGAACAAAAAACAAAATCAGGAATAGCATTCATCTATCCTTGAGCATTCCATTGCAGTTATAATTTCTTATTTCAGTTACATTTACTGTTTAAGGTAATATGACTTTTGTCTATCTCAATGTTGATATCACAGAAGGGGATGAATACATTTGAGCTCAAACCATGTATTTTCTAAACTAACTTTTTTGCCTTAATTTACAGTTCTGTCAGAATTAACTATCATCTTAAAGGAAAATGGCTGATCAAAAAGTGATCAACAAATCTTCATCATACAGGAAGGATGAAAAGAGTAGCACAATAAAAACTGGCTTAAAATTTTACACAGCAATTATATTGCTATTAACTTTAAATGCTTGCATTTGTTCTTTAACATTGGTCAGTTTCACATTATTATTTTTCTGTTATTTTCACAGGACAATGAGGTAGAACTCTACGTGAGGATTGCTACATGCCTGTCAGAAATGGAAGACACAGAGATAGACAGGATAACTCGAGTCACTAAGGTAAACCATTACGTCATCTGAACCTGTAATTATTTTCCATTTACGCCTCTGTCAAAGGTTTTGAGATCTGAAATGTTTGGGCTCACAAGTTTTTCAAAAAAACAGTTTTTATTACATTTTAAGTAAGTATAAGTATAAAAGTATAAAAGTTTTTTTTTTTATTGGAAATTGAAAACACACTTAATTAAGCAAATTCCATATTCAGTTAATTTAATAAGGAATGAAAAGTTTCCTCCAATGGTTTGAACTCTGTTCAATCCAAGAAGTTACAACAAAGTAAGACTTTATTAAAATTATTTTCTGGTACATAATGACAAATTTTCCTCTGGCGGTGTATTTGACATTGATAAAAATGAAAGAGTTATGACTAGCAAGTTACAATGAAAAAACATTGTGTTTCATGGGATAGTAACAATGAATAATTGCTTACACTTATAGCTTATATAGCACTTTTCTGGACACTCCACTCAAAGTGCTTTACAGGTAATGGGGACTCCCCTCCTTCACCAATGATATGCAGCATCTTGTTCACTTAATTTGTTTTTCTCTTTAGCCATTTCTTTACCTACACATCTGTTTGAATGGTTATATGTTGGTCTAGCTATCTACCTTTCTCCATATACTGTACAGCAGTAGTTATGTCTCTCTTCTTGCAAAGAACAAAGAATTGTAAATGTTCTGATGTACTAGCACTGTGAATGGCAGCTGTGTAGTCAGGATGAAAAAAAAGGTGGAAGCCCGATTCAGTTTACCTGGTGTCAAGTTGCTAAGCTGATCTGTCTGTTGCAGGCTAACCTTGTGAAGACAGGCTTTACCATGGCATACCTGGTCTCTCAGGGCAGGGTCCCGCTTCTGGGTCTTAATGATGTAATTGCGGCTGCGATAGGAAGTTGTCATCAAGAGGCAGTCAGCTCGCTGCTGGTGCGGAGTTTCTATCAGTCACGCCTCGCAGCCAGTCCTAACACGGGTAAGGATCTGAACCGCTGGATCCCATGGCATTGCCCCAGAAGTAATATTGCCTTTGGTTTCCTCTTGGAAAATTAGTGTAACACTTTTTTCTTATCTACATTTGCCGAGCAACTGGTGGGGAAGTACACAGAGACATTCCAGACCACCTCACCATTGTTATTCACACAGATAAGCATTTATGTTCACCTATATTAGAGGAGACAAACTCATTTGTTATGGTGGGTCAGATGTGATGCGATTCAAATGGGCAAAAGCCATATCTTGTGTAACTTATCAGAATAGCAGACACAACCATGATCTAGTGTTGTTTGTTTGTAGTATTTCTTAGTTTTGGTGTTTGTTATAATGGCATACCTCTGTTTAAGAAGTTATGGAAAAGTCATGGAAAAGTTTTGGAATTTTGTTGATAAAAATGAGTGGGAACCCTGTGATAGGATAGTTATTAGCAAAAATTAAAATAAGATTTAGTTCTAGTAATTGTTTCCATAACCTTATATGTAAAATAAGTCGAATTAATTGATATATACTTGCTTGATTCAGTTTTCCCATCCTTTTTATAAATGGGTAGTACTGTACATTAGCAGTTCCCCAGTCCATGGGTACTTCCTCAGTCTCATGTAACTGTTGGAACAGTAGGACTGTGTAAAGCGGTAAATACATTGATGTTAAAACTAACTTTATTTGTACAGTTATTGCTTTTGCTCTTTGACAACATCTACCTGTTGTACAAGTCAAACATAGACTTTCCATTCCTTTAAATTTAAATTTCTCCACTTCTCTTCAACTACACAACATTCAGGGAGTTTCCTTTATACTGTATGTAACCCTGACATACAGTATATTTTCCCACAATAATGTATGCGCTCAGAAATGTGCTTGAGCGCGTTGTATGCTCTGTCAGTGCGTAGGTCTGTCAGTCCCATTTTCATAGGAGATGGTCCAGTGATCTCCCTGCAACCCAACCTGTCGCTCTTTCCATGGGTCATCTCCACCTTCCAAGTCCCTCTGCCCTCCCTGTTTCCTTCAGTTGGGGCATGACAGTTGAACTTGTGTTGTTAAGTGTGAGCACTGTAAAGTTACAATGTATATGCAGAAATGCTGTTGCACTGTTTGTGCACCAAGGTTCTATAACCGTGGATCAGATGTCATCTAAGCAGCCCCTGTTCCACTGGATTGTAGCCAGTTCTAATTTGGCCTGTAAGACAGCCTTTTAACCCCCTGTTTGATCCTTACACAGTCATTGTTATGTCCTTTTTTTATCCTAGGTGTTCTTAAAAGAATGGAATGGCTTTTGGAGTTAATGGGTCACATCAGAAATGTTGCTTATGGGTCAACCCCTGTGGAGAATGGAGATGTTAAACAGGTATAACCGGAACAGCACCCAATTCCTCATGTAGGCCAGATCATTCTGTGATTCTATCCATAAACGCATCCAAGGTCTACTAGTGAGAGTATTTGGAGTTGCCCCATAGGATCTGAATGCTTTATACACAGTTGTATAAAATAAGTATGCATGCCTTGATACCACTGGGTGTTAAAATGTAATTTGGTTGAAGTGCGTTTGCTAATGACTCTATGACAGCAGTAATGTAAACCCAAAATGTTGTATCATTGCAATAATCCAAATGTGTGTATTAACTCAAAAGATCTTATTCTGAGAGGTTGATATGTAATTTATAAATATATAAGTGCTTTTAATTTGCCCATCTACAGCCTAACAAAGCAAGTCTTCTGCAGTATTTATTTTGTGTTGTTGTCATCCTAATAGCAGAGTTATGTAAAAAGGAGACGGATGTTGTCTGAATCTGGTTCAGAAAACAGGGCATGAAAGGCCATCCATAGAAGATATAACAGTCATTTTGCAGTTCTGATCATTCAAAATGTTTTGAAAACGAATGTAATTAATATAACTGAAGGAAGGTGATCAAATAAGCCTTCACTATCAGGACCAGATGCTTAGTTCCTGAATTGTGAAAGACAACAGGAAAGGTAAAGCATGTTTGGTGTTGGCTGTCTTTTCCCTAACCAAGCATTTGTTTCCTATTTAGGCAACAGACTTCTTGTTGCAGCTGTTCTGTGCCGCAGTTGTGTCGTGGGCTGACCATTCCTTGCCACTGCTACTCGGAATAGGAGCTAAATGGCTGCCTTGGAAAGAAGACAATGCAGTGCCCAGCTCACCTCGTTTTGTAAACTCTTCAGCCGATGAGCAGTTAGCTTTGCAGTGCTCTAAAGGTCTTCCATATAGTATCCAGCTGTTGTTGGCCAAAGACCCATGGAAAGGCCAGACTCATAAGGTATCACTCTAGACTTTGTGTCCCGTTCTACAGTGTGAGCTGTGTTGGATAGTTAATGTGCCAACAAAAGACAGTAATATCCTGTCACAATAACAGTACATCTACAGTAGATGTGAAAGTAACACCTTCAACTTTTGATATTTTATTTGTTATTCTTACGTTAACAAGAATAAATGTCAGTATAAGAATCATTAAAGTAAAAACAATGTCAGTGTAAAAATGTTTTCATTATTGCTCCTTAACTCATAATTGGAATGATCGTTGCCTTCGGTTGTTAATGCAGCTTGGGTAAATGAGCAGGACATTATTTTTTACTTGTTCTTTAGTTTATAGACTGGTTCTTCAGCATACTGGAATGTCCAAAGCAAGGCTTATCAGAAAGATCCATCAGAACTGTAAAAGGTAAACCTCCTTTTTTCGAATATCATGTAATGGACATGTAAACAAAAACAATTGTTGGGGGGTTGTGTTTTGTTTAACTCCACACCAATAGAATTAAAATGTACAAACTAAGCGTTAAATTTTTTCGTGCATAGTGGATATACAGTATAATAAATGATGCTTTAGTACAACAGATTTGAATTACATTTTTTAACTAAAAGTACTAATTCAGTTTTGGGGAGCAACAACAGCTCCTGGGAATAAAGATAATGTACCTATCAATCTGGCATCTACATTATGCTAGAGATAAAAAGCAAGCTAACTGGCTGCTGAATTCTCAACATATTGCAGTTTGTTCAGTGTGGATATAGTGTTTATATATTCCAGAGAGATAATCAGTAATAATCAATAATAGAATTGCAATAATCACTTCTAGAAAAGACAAATGTGTTAAATATATTTTCTGCAACACTCAAAGACAGCATAAGAAGCAGTCTGGCAATATTTCTGAGATGGAAGAGTTATATTTTTACAATATTCTGAACATTAAGGTCAAAAGTTAAGCCAGAGTAAAATATCACCCCTAAATTCTTCAATTTTAGTTGAAATTCAAGTACTGTATAGTGCCAACAGATAAGGTTACTGCATTGGCTTTCCATAAGAGATGGGAGGAGCCAAATAGCATGACCTGAGATTTGTCACAGTTTAAGTGAAGGAAACCATGAATCATTTAGATTTTTCTATGTTTTAACATTGATTTACAGTATTAACGAGCCTCTAACTTATTTCTTTCCCAACAGGTGCTTTACTAGCCTTAAGATATCTTCCAGAGTTCAAGAAGAAAGTTGTGTGGACCAGAGCTTATGGCTGGTAGTTAATACACCATCTACATTTTGACCAAGAACAGACTCTTAGCATTCATAACGCTTCTATTTTGATACACAGCAAGTATTTCAAGATCATCTGGAGAACATCTGATCGCCTCATTCAAGTCGACCATGACTATTGCATGTGCATAATGTGATCTGTCCTATGGGGTGAGATATTAACATACCTACAAAAGCATGGATTGGAGCTTTGAGGAATAGCTCATGGCCACAGCTTTTATGGATCCCAGAAAACAATTATGGAAAAGTTACTTAAAGGACTTTAATAATGGATCATGTTATTATTCAGTCAGATGTAACGTAGTATAATAAACAGAATTACTTATTTCAGCCTTTATTCTTGACTTCTGAAATTTAAAACTGCAATTGAAAATTCTGACTGTTTAAATACAAAGCATCTTGAATAGAGTTTAATTTAAGCACAGATTTAAACTGAGTTTTTCTTTTATGTACAGAACACAAAGTCAGTTTAACGATATCTGTAAATTCCTTGCAGTGATCTTAGTACAACGTTCACAATCTTTTAAAGGTCAAAATGCAGTGGAAAACGTTCACATATTTAAATTGTGCAATAAAAATATAACCCCTAAACCATCAATGCAATAAAATTATTAGATTAACAACAGATTATAAACAATAAAACTATTTTGAAAGATATTACTTCAGCTAAAATATGTTAAAAAATGATACAGAACCTTCGTAATGATGCAAATGTAACTGATTCTCCCAGTCTTCTTTTAAGTTAAGGTAAGAAATAATAAACTACAAATAAATATATGAAAAGACTAGAAGACATATGATTTGTAGTTACCCACAAGTAATATTGTTCATAATCCTTTCCAGAACATAACAGCCTCCTAGCGCTTTGATTTTTCATCTGCCAGTTAGAAACCTACCAAAGATATTATTGTTGTAGAAATAATCAGAAAAAAACATTCTGGTATATGCTTTCATTCTTTACTTTTATTTTTATTATATTCCCACCAAAAGTAAACATGGTTTACTTTTTACCAGATGTTTTTGTGTTTCGTGCCTGTTATCGAATTAAGCCATGCTGTAGTGCAAGAATTTGCTAAAAAATGTAAATATCCTTCATATTGGGCACTTGCAGTTACCAAAAAGTTTTTTTGCACCTTTCAGTCCCTAGAGAAATATTTATTGTATTGCTTGTATTACGATAGGTTTTAATGTCCTATAAATAGTACCATATATTTCAAAAAGTATTTATCCTTATATTTAACTAAGGGCTGTTCTGAATTAACTGGATTTCAGACCATGGCAGATTTCACAATTAATTATAAAATGTTTAAAAATACATTAGGGAAGTATATCTCTATTTTCTTGAGATATACAGTACCTAGAAAAATAATAATAAGCAGTAGAATTGACTCAGTCCTAAAGAAATCATATAATAAGTCATATATATACTTAATGAATATGACAGTTTTACATAAAAACAAGCAATATTTCTGCTCTTAGCGAAAAATGTATTACAGTGCAATTTTTTTTTTTATTGCAGTGGTAATTACTGTGTATATGCATTTGCCAACTTTTTTTCTCGTAAGAATATCTTATGTTCTTCATTAAAGATAATATGAGTGTAAAAGCAAGATTATTTGTGTTCAGTTTTAAGTTACAGCAAAAAATGTTGCACAGTCATGTATTACTACTGATACTTTGATTTGAGTTAGCTGGAGTGGGCAACACACAAAATATACATATTTAATACAACTAACATTAAGAACTGAAAATAGTGCATTCATGTTTCTAGCGAAAGTGAATGTTTATACAAATGTTTATACAGATGGGAAAACACAACAATGAATCAGACAATGACACTACTTGAAATATCATAAAAGTAACAGTTTGACAGTCCTGAAACCAAGTGATAGGATGTTTCTACTGTAAATGATTACCATGGTACTTCAAAGCCGTCCAGCTTTTCCAGAAAGGCCTGCAATGATCAGTTCCTTTTCTTCAAGAAGTAGAACAAAATCTGTAATCATCATTTCAGCATCCCATTTTGTAAACATGCATTTTATAGGTCATCCCTGAAGCTTTATCTCCTCAAATGACACCACTGCCCTGAGGCTGAAAGTGAACATTAAAAAAACAGAATTTGCATGTCTGGAAATCTCAAAGTCCCTGTATAGAAATCTCAACCTGAGTTATATGTACTCTGACAAATACAATAAACAACCAATGACATTTTGTATTAGTACAGTGAAACACTTCAGCAGTGTCTTATAGTGCAGTGAATTGAACCAAACCAGAAGGCACTCATGAACAGAGAGAAAACCCATTTTAAAGGGTCTGGACAAAGAACAGCCTTAAAGGTACATGTATCTTCAAGACAGCAGGAACTATTTTTTTAATATAGTTAAATGAAGTGACCAAATTACAATAATAATTGGTTAATAAAACAACAATGTGGATATTAGAAATATGGCCTGACCAGGCTTACAGTTAGGCAGTTAAGCACAAAGGATAGCACTCTTATCATGCCATATATGCATATACATGTTCATAAAATAAATACTGACAACTGAAAGGCCATTTCCATGCCCATCCCCTTACCACTTCTCACACACTTCTCACAGTTTTTCAGTCATAATTCAGTCATGAACATTTTTTAAACCAAGTTTCTGTGTATTTTAACACAACAATTATAATAATATGTTGCAGCATATAGAAGTTAATAATACCGTGTAGACACTTTGTTTATTGTGGGGTCTGTGGGCAAGTTGGAGACTTAGCAGAGTCCTGTGCAGTTGTCCTATGCAGCATTTCTCAAGTGTGTTCTCCAAAGGGAAGACTTGCAAACTGAGACACAAAAATGCTAATGACCTGGAGAATGTAATAGCCATTACAGTTATTGACAGACTTGCATCTACAGTATATGACTTATAATGCATTCTTAAAGGGAAATGGCTAGTATATGAAATGAATATTTCACTGAGAATTTCACTGAAAATTTCACTGAAAAGTTTTCACATAGTAGCATTAAAAATATTTTATAATCTTCAGTTCAAAGAGAAGGTTTGTAAAATAGAAACTATGTATATTTAGTGTGTATATACAGTATATTAAGTAAATGAACTTGAAAATGTGACTAAGCAAAAACAAAGTTCTACTTTAACAGTATTAGCATAGAAGAGCCAGGTATTAGAAGCACTTAAAATCTCCAGAGTTTGATGGTGATCTACCAGTTGTGTATTTAGCAAAAGGATGTTATTCATAGGCTATTACAACTCTAAAGACAGGTTTAACACCTACAGTAAAATTGCTAAAGTAGCACCCATCTATAAAAGAGACACAAAACCAAGCCCAATAATTACAGACTAATTATAACATGAAAGGTTATGGAAGCAATACTTTGAACTACGTTAAAAGATCGCCTTGTAGCAGCAGGACTTTAGGGCATAGTCAAAATGAATTTAGAAAAGACAGGTCTTTTCTTAATTAAACGCTGTTCTTTGAACAAGCCGACAACAGGATTACATTCGAACGGAGCATATGATACGGCATATTAAGATTTTCATAATTTTTTCTCTATAAATTTTCATTGTAATAGATCAATTTCTAAGTAGCAATCAGTAGGCATCCTAGATTAATCTATAGAGAACTTAGTAATAGAAAGGAAACAGTATAGATAAGAAGTAAATACTCAAAATGGGGTGTAATAAATGGAGTGCAACATTTTCTGGATCAAGACCAATGCTCTTCATAACAATCTTGATTATATAGTTAGTAACCTAATCAATTTTTGCAGCTATTAAAATATGAGGATGAGCAAATATTGTAGAAGCTTGCAAACAAAAACCAACAGGACCTGGACAGAATTGAACACCTGACAGATTACATTTTAATGTACACAAGAATTACATGCAAATAGTCAAAACAAACTATGGATTTAAGTTGGGAAGATTAAGATTTTCTGAAATCAGTGCAACTAAAAACAACCGCAAAACTTCACTGACATAAAGAAATGTCCTATGGTGACAAGCTGTAAGAACTAAATTAAGTCTTGAACAGAAAAGACTATGAAGGGATGTCAAGGGTCCCGTCAAAGGTGATCAATTGTTTTCTGGTGAAACACAAACCACAGGATACAAGTGTGCATTTACAGATGAAACCAGAAGGCATTTCTTACAAAAAATTGTTAATGTATGTAAAACAACTCTCCAGCCATGTCAAAGCTGACTTCTTCCAAGAAGTGGCTGATTGATGTGCTTCTTGGATCACTTATCTACCCAAATCTGAGGAGCTAGGTGGTCCTCCTCTCCTTTGTAACCTTATGGTGTGTTTGCAAATCATACATTTCAAGTTTTCATATAGTAACATTACAAATATTTTTTCAACTTCAGTTCAAAGGGAAGGGTTGTAAAACAGGAATATATATTTAGTTATACTCTTCTTTCTTTTTCAATTCCTTCAAAATGAAATTTAGCCAACACAGCTCACAGAGGTTAAAGTAATTCAGCTGTTGGGGTGAATTTTTCATTTCCTTTTCAGCTTTTTATTGTTGCCTTCCAGTTGCTGGTTTCTTTCCACCAGTAGCTGACTGATGTTTATGCAGGCCCCTAAAATATAATAAATTCAGTTATCACACAGAGTGTGATCTGATATGTAACACATGCACATGAAGTAATAGAAAACACAGTATAACATATTCATTTTAAATACAATAAAAATATTGTACCAGAACAATATGTAACATAATATGTGCATTAAAGAGCACTAAAAGAGCATTCAAATGCACAGTTCTAGAATTGCAACAGTTGTAGACAAAGTATAACATCCACTGAAGCAAGCTATTTTATTACATTTCTTCTACAGCATCTATATTAAGATATCTCAATTAAGCAGTGACCTCAATAAGTCATGACTTTTTAATACAAGGCCACTGAGTACCTACTGTACTCTATGTGCCCAATGAGATGCCCACCACTTAATGTCAATTAAATTAATTAAACATTTTATTTTTTTTAAAAGAAACTTGAGACTGTAAGGTGCCAGAAAGTCCTAGTATATTTAATATCGTCATATTTCATAAGATCCAAAAATTCCCTAGGTTTCCCTGTAATTGTCTTTTCAACAGCTGCTGTCAAAATGTAATCATATTCTGCCAAAATACACAATGGTGTACACATAATGATAACAGGTTACAAGTAATGGCATTCTTGGAAGTCCAATCACAGTTCTAGTTCATTTTTCATATTTTTAATAGTATTTTATATGTTGAAAAAATTCCCTAGGTTTTGATGTGATCTGTTTCTCCAGCAACTGTTCTCTAAATGTAAACCTATTCTGCCAAAATACATCCTGTATGGTGGACCTTAACAGGTTACAAGTAATGGCATTCCTGTAGTTAGAATAAAAAAATCTTAGAAGCAATTATTGTCACAATGATTAATGTTAAAAATGTGATAGTCTTATTATATTGCATTCTAAAGTAATCGTAAATACAGAGTATACTTACCAACAGCAAGTACTGGCATGTAGATCTGTAGCACATAAGGAAAATGGATGTATATTGGTGCTGGTAGTGTCACATTAAATGAAAATGTTCCCAGGGTTTCAAAGAATGGTAAGGATTGATAAACAGTGATCACTATTCAAAATAAAAAAAGCAAAAAACAAAAATGTGTAAATTATGATTTTATCCAGTTAATAAAATGTATACAGTATGTAAACGATTTATATAATATAAATATAGCAGCTGAAAAACATATTCCCATCCTTCGCATGTTGTCTCATTTTGTTAAATTGCAAAAAACAATGGAACAAGTAAAGGTTAATTGCATACAAAGAACAAACATCATTTGGCTGTGCAGCCTTCTTCATGTGTTTCTTTTTGTTCCTTTGCTGCCAGCACAGCTCCATGTTTGATGTTCTACAAATATAATCTTTCAATTTTTCAACTTCATCCCTTGGTTTAAAAGCCCTTTGGCCTTCATGGTTGAATCCCTATTTGAAATTCACATGAAGCACTATTATTGCACGCTGACAGAAGCCATTCAACTTATGGTGTGGTTCCCGCCATCATTTCCTGAATTAAAAAAGCAACTTTAAATGTTTGCATCCCTCCTCAACCTCTCCACCTTTGCAGCCGTAAAGCCTACAAAGCTCTCACTCTACATGAGGCTCCTAGTATCCCTTTCCTACAGCCAGTAGGCAAGCTATCAGAAAAGCAGGGTTAATACAAATCTTGCTGTGACACTCATTGAACATGTTTTATTATATTCTTGGGTGTTGTTATTCTTTCTGAACAGCTAAATGAATATAAATCTTTTTGGATACTTAAGAAAAGACTGGTTTCGATTGTAAAAGTTGGTAACCACATGGTAAAAAACTATTGTAATTTGGGAAGGGGGGTTCACAAACATTTTCTCAGGACTGTAACTTCTAATAAAAAGCTTTAAAAGCCTTTACAAACGACAGTGAGGAATTATGTATGAGAAGTAAATAAGTGTCAAAAGTCAGCTAGAAAATTGTGGGTCTTTACGGTTTATAACTTTTTTTAAGTTAACCAGCCCAGTTCTTTTCTTTCAGCTTTAAAAGGTTGTTATTTTCAGCTTTTCCTTACAGTAGCTTCCCTCATACATTGCATATACATATACGTGCTTTAATAATTGTTCCAGCATATGATTATAATTGCAAATAATACTCAAAGCTGAGACCACAGGCATGCACGAAACAACTTCAAGGTAGCAGAGTTAAAAAGAAAAGTGCAGATGTCAAACATGCTTGATGTTTATGCTTGAGGCTATTTGTAAGAAAGATTTACTGCTTTATATTGACAAATCATTTTCACCTTCCAGGCAATGTACTGTAGGGAGGCAATCAAAAGGCAATTATAATGCTGTTATGTTATATAGTTGTGTAAGTGTACAATTTAAATTAAGAGCTGTTATTTTAAAATTGTGCAATACCCTAATAAGAACAAATTTTTAATTATTTATTTTTTCATTTTAGACACCACATTACAAAAACAATATTGCTGCCCTGTAGTCAGTTTAAATAAGAGCAACCAGGTACATTCCTGGCCTTAAAGGAATGTCCTAGTCTAATCAACTAAATAATGAAAATTATGATCTGATTCAAGTACTTATTGTCCAAAGGCACTACCAAACAGGTGAAATAAGTACCAGAAGGTAAAAGAGCTGTGGTAGTCAGAAACAAGCTGCTCAGATGTTATTAAAACTGACGTGGGAGAACCCTGGCTTCTTTTAAAATTGCTGGCTGAGATCCTTAGATCAGTTGGCTAATAAATTAATAAATGGGTCAAATGGTCTCTTTTCATTTGTAACTCTTATATTTCATACTTCCATAAACTAATTTCTGATTTAAATTAAATATCTTACCATATTCATTAACAAAAAGTCTATACACCTCTATGTAAGTTTTAGAAAAAAAGTACATGGATTTTACATTTTTATTATATTTATGGTTGAACTGTTACATAAGCACTACATTGCCTTATTGGTGAGTAAGTTGATTAGGTACAAGTGATGAGATGATAAAGCTTGTTCAACATCAAGCCTACTTGAACATCACAAAAAACAGAAAGGACTCAACGTGCCCTGGTAATCAAGAGAGAAATGCCTTTGGTATGTTGGAGGTTGTACTAAATCATGTAGACTTGACAGTAATTAAGCCAAGCTCTTGCTAGTGATGACTCAAGGTTTTGTGTATCCCACACAGGTTAACGTCGGGAAGGCTGGCGCTGACATGTGGGATAGTGTGCTCAGTGTTGTCTACAACAGACCGATCAATGGGAAGGTCTGGACAGCTCCACTTGCAATGAATGATAACATTTTTATTGTCCCCTGAGGGAAATTTTTTATGGCCACCCAGCACTCCTGTACATTTAAATAGAATAGAATGCAAAAAAGAGAGAAGAAAAACATTGCATATTTTACCATTGCAAAAAATAATAAAAACATTGCACATCATTCCATTGCACATGTACGGTATAACACATAACAACATGTAACATTTATAACACATCACAAAAACATATTGCACTCAAGTGGGTTGTAAGAGTCAAAATTGTGTTTATCCTTGACATTTGCGTTGACAGCTTTAATGGATAGTGGAACAAAGGAATTTTTGTATCTGTTTGACTTACATTTGGGAACCCTAAAACGTTTGCCAGAAGGAAGAAGTTGATATTCAGAGTTGAGGATGTGGGAAGGATCTGATATAATTTTTCTTGCCTGTTTGATTAGGGATTTTTCAAAGATTGTCTGCAGGGAGGGGTGCTGTTTCACTCCCATGACTTTCAAAGCTGTCTGGATGAGGCGGGTAATTTGTGATTTAAAATGAACTGATAGATTACCAAACCACACTGAAATACCATACCTGATAATGCTCTCGATTACAGCACGGTA
This sequence comes from Lepisosteus platostomus, assembly GCF_059453375.1. NCBI lineage: Eukaryota > Metazoa > Chordata > Actinopteri > Semionotiformes > Lepisosteidae > Lepisosteus > Lepisosteus platostomus. Next base: position 52,824,060 of record NC_142611.1, read on the forward strand.
GAAGAGTAGCATTACTTCCTGTCGAACCCCAAACATTCTTAGTCTTCGCAAGAAATATAAGCGCTGCTGAACTTTGGAGCAAACTCTCTCAATATGAGTAGACCAGCACAGGTTACGGTCTACAGTATGTGTACACCTAAGTATATGAGTCAACCTGAGTGATAAGTTTGTCGTGGATTACTACCTGTGAGTGATCACCAACTGTTCTGGGATCGTAAACTATTTATTTTGTTTTATTATCAATCAAAATTAGGCTATTGTTGTCACACCATTGCACAAATCTGTGGATTTCTGACATGTACACAGATGAGCTGCTACCTCTATGCATTAAGCCAAGAACAGCTGTATCATCTGAGAATTTGAAAATGAAGTTGCTTTGACTACTGCTTGTACAATCATTTGTAGCTCTGAGGCTAATAGATCGTGACTCAGAAAGAGTTTTGTTGACCCTGACATACTGTGTGCAGTTTGTTAAAAGTGAATGGTACCATCTTATAATGTTATGATTAACGGACATTTGCTTCAGCTTACTCATCAATAGATGGGGCTGCAGCGTATTAAATGCAGAGCTGAAGTCCACAAACAGCATCCGAGCATCGACATTGGGGTCTTCTAGGTGTTTTAGAATAAGATGCATAATGCTGTTAATTGTATCATCGGTACCCCGCTGGTGTTTATACAGTACGCAAACTGATATGGATCCAGTACAGTGTTCACTTCTGAGCACAGCACGGATTCCTTGATCCTCTCAAAGTATGGCAACCTGACTGCATGTCACTACATTGATCAAGTCTCTAGACCTCTCTTAATGCCTTTCTGTGGACTGAGTCTCACATGACAACATTCTAGCTGCACAACCTCGTGTTGCCTGTGCAATTTAGGCTTTCTTGCACAACGAGACTGACAATTTAACTGTGAAATATCTACTCGTCAGACCTGGGGTTAGAGATTAGTGAACAGGCACATTCTTATCAAGGCAATACTTATCACATACAGTATGTATTGCTTACAAGAGTGGCTACATACTTCTAACCTGTGACATCCTCCTGCTGATGATGTTAATCATAAGAAATGGTACATAATAAATGTTCTTTTACCATGCCTGTTTAATCAAATGTGGTGCACAAACTACAAAATGTTTTGTTTAATGTGCTACATGGAAAACCTATTTTCCTGATAACTTTGAATTTGTGATTAATTTATGTTGATACTGAGTATATTATTGAATAGAACAACCAGCGAGGATGTTTTACGAAGTAAACTGTGTGTGACAGATAACCCCAAGTGAAATGTTTTTTCTATTTGTCTTCCTAAGAATATGAAATGTGGAAGAAAGAGATATTTGCTAGTACTGTGGAGATTGCTGACAGAACTGGCAGGCCTTCAAACCAAAAGAGCCACAGACTTCCTGCATTTCAGATGGATCTCTAGCCTTTTCAATGTAACACTTCATTTTGTAAACAGACATACAGTATAGAGTGCCTTGCAAAATTATTCACCTCCTGCCAACATCACATTTTGATTAATTAAAAGTAGGGTATATAATTAATTGAAATCTTATAATCAAACTGAACAGCATTATCTGTGGAAGATGTTAAATGTTAACAAAATCTGCAAAGAGGAAATCTACATTTCATTTTAAGGACTAAAATATTCAGGCCCCTAAGTCATGTGGGAGACGTCTGGGAATTGAGGCTCAGCATTCTAATACAAAACTCATTCAACAGATTACTGTTTTTGGAATTCCAGCAGGCTTCCAAGCTTTATTTTGTAATGCATTATAACTAAATACATTTGGAGACTGCTCAGAAATAGCTTAAAATATTCATACAAAATAATAATAAGCTTTAGAGAAGAATGCTATTACCACCTCTGTTTTACGACATTTTACAAACTGCTACTACTCCTTAAATACTCCCTTACCTTTCCCTTAACCAGTCTAATTCACCACAACAAGACAGCCTTTTAGAAATAAACCACTGTAATTAACCCATTTCAAAATGCACCTTTCAGACTGTAATGCAGTTAGTGACTAATATACAACTGGTATTACTAATACACACCTGGTGACATGCAGAATACAAATGTCATTTAGACTGAATTTGTCGTTCCTAATGGGAGGCCCATGGTTATTACAGTCCTTCCATGAGATAACTTGCCACAGTCAGTGCATGGTGGTTGAACCAACTATCAGTATTTTTACTGTAGATACTATAGGTCTACCAGCTTTGCACAGTGGGATGGTATAGTTTGGACTCTGGGTGAACCAGCCACTCAAGGACACTCGTTCACTCTAGTCAAAACACATTAGTTTGACTTTAGCCTTGTGCTTCAGGTACATCCTTCCAATGTGTGTGTGTTTTGTGAGCTTTACTTCTTGAGTGATTCAAGCAGGTTATCCTCTTGGATTCACCTGTACTTTGCACCATGATGTCACAGGCTCCTACTAAGTTTTTATTACCTAAACCAAAAGGTAAGTTTTAGAACAGCGGGCAAAATAAAATCTATCCAAACCTTACTGTAGTTTAAGTTCCCAGGAACCATACACATACAGTGTAGGAGTAACAGACCATCTACCTCTCTGCACAAGCCTTCTGTAACTGCCTGTTATTTCTGAAGCGTCTCCACACACAGCCCTTAAAGGTATGCTGCAGCTTCATACACATATTAGTCAAGTGACATTATACTGTATAGTCAAAAGAACCACCCTTCTTTCCACACACTTTTTTGTACTTTTATATTTTCATAAGAATGGTTACACAATTGTCCTACATGGGTAAGTGATTGGACACCAGTATATTTAAAAGGATGGAGATAGACCACAAGAAGTGACTGTGGAATCAAACCTCTATCTGTCCAATTACCATCCTCCTGTGCCATAGTTTTGGCCTTTTCTCTCCATATAGCTTTGGTCTGGAATTGTTTTTAAATGAAAACATATAAACATATAATTTTAAAGCAAGTCAGTTTGTTAGTACAATTTATTTTGCAGGCAATTAAATCTCATCCCATCCATTTTTCCCTACGTCCTAACCAGCTTCCCAGTCACTGCTGATGAGAAGCATCCCCCTAACATGGTACTGCCGTCACTGTACTTCACAGTTGTGATGATGCTCACTGGGTGATGTGTTGGGTTTAAGCCAGAAATAACACTTAGCAAAACTCCTTGGTCTTTGTGATCGATGTATTGATTTGTCATATTATTATGTGCATTGTGGCTTGAAATTTAATCCATTAAGAGTACTTACGGATACAAATGCATTTACTCTTACATCAAGTTAAACCACTTTAATTAGATGCAGAGAAGGTCCAGTGCAATGATATTATGACCTTACAAACTCTTTTTTTGCACTTGCACTGATTTTGCGTTGCCGTAGCAATAGAGTTAATCACTTATGCAATTGAGAGTCTTTCAATTTTCTTTAAAAAATTTATTAACTTACAATGAGCTCTATTTTTCTTTGTTCCTTTTATCTATTCTAAATCTAAGGCTCTTGAAGGGTACTGTACTGTATATCGATTAAACATTTTTGGATTTCAAATTTTCAAAGTTATAATGTTTATTAGGAAATTATATTTTAAAAAGATCTAACTGTATGGTGCAAAAACCACATCTGATGAGGGTTTAATTTGCCTGATTAAATTTATCTAAAGCAACTTACATTTGGACCAGTTAATAGAGATGGAACATCTAGGTCAAGTGTACAACAGCTGTACCCTATGTAGGGATTTGAGCCCACAACTCTCCAGGTACATGTTAAGTATCCTAACCACCACTCCAAACTTCTGCCTACTGATGGTGGATAGTTGGAGCTCCAATACATTTCTAAATGTCAGATACTGCGGCTAAAAACTGAAACCTGTAATAATGTGTCATTAGACATTGTATCATTAACTAAAACAAGAATGCTATTTCCTTTCACAACAGAATGGCCTACCAGAATGGCCTATTGATTTCCTTCTGATTTTTCCTTCTCATATTTTAATAAGTAAGAACTGCAGATTAAGAATGCCGATGTATCATAATAGAATTCCATTATATTGTATGATGTTCTTAATGGTGTGTTATAATAATAAGTTAACACCATGGTTGTGTTCTATTACCATACTCAGTACTGTGGTTGGTAAATTAGTATGAAGTCAAAGACTCGTATTAAAGGCACTATTACTGCAGTTCTTTTCAATGTGCTGTAGAGAGAGAAAAAAGAGACAGAAGGCTACAGCCATGATCTCCAATATTTAAGTGATCTGCTGCTTAGTTATACAGTAGTTGCTCAAAGTAACATCCATAGTCTCTTTCCCATTTCCTTAATATGTTTAGAACAGTCTTGAAGCAAGACTACAGGACATATAAACAAATGTAATTTGGCAAATAAGCCTGTAAATGATCGAATTAATGACAAGCTATTACAGAGTACAATAACTCATTTAATGGGAAGTTGAAGAATCCCAGTATAACAAAACTTGGCCAATACAAATATTTACTTTAAGCAGAGTTTTACAAAAAAAAAACATTTCAAGTTTCATTTCTTTACTCTTAACATAGGAACAGCTAGTGTTAAACAAAAATCAACTTAAACAGAAAGCATGCATGAGACTGAAGTACAAACAAAAGACATCAGGAATTTTTATCCCAATATTACTTCAGTTCACACTGCTGATCTCTTCCTATCTTATAAATAAGGCACCATTTTTGTACATATTGCTAATACTTGTAAAAATCAAGGGAATGAACAGTTTTAACTGTCCAGACCAGCTCCATCAATTTCATCATTCAGATATAAAGTTGTATGCAAAAGTTTGGCCAGTCAGTACTTAGTAACACCCCATTTGGCAGAAATCACAGCCTCCAAATGTTTCTTGTAGCCAGATAACAGTCTTTCTATTCTTGCTTTTGGACTCCCCCCCCCCGACTCTTCCTTGCAGAGCGCTTCTAGTTCAGAAATATTCTTAGGTCATCTTGCATGCACTGCATGTTTGAGATCTACCAACAGATATTCAGTAATATTCAAGTCTGGGGACTGTGAAGGCTATTCCAAAACCTTAACCTTTCGTTTCCTGAAGTAGTTCATGGTTGATTTTGAGGTATGTTTTGGATCATCGTCTTGTTGTAATATCTAACATTGTTTCAACTTCAGTTTCTTCATTGACTGTGGGACATGAGCTTCCAGGATTTGTTCATACTTAGTAGAATCCATTCTTCCCTCTACCCGCACAATATTTCCTGTGCCACTAGCTGCCACACAACCCCAAAGGATAATAGATCCACCCCCAATCTTAAAAGTTGGCAAGGTGTTCTTTTCTTCAAATGCTACTCTGTTTTTTCTCCAAATCTACCTTTAGTGATTGTAGCCAAAGAGTTCAATTTTTACTTCCTCAGACCACAGCACTTGGTTCCAAAACACCTCTAGCTTATCTAAGTGTTGTGTTGCATACTTCAGATATTGACTTTTGTGATGAGACTGAAGGTAAGGTTTTTTTCTGATGACTCTTCCGTGCAGATCATGTTTGTGCAAGCAATGCTGCACAGTGGACCGGTGCACCACTACTCCTGTGCCAGCGAAACCTTCCTGCAGGTCCTTTGCAGTGATATGGGGGTTCTGGTTTGCATTTCTCACCAGTCTACGGGCAGTTCTATCTGAGATTTTTCTTGGTTTTCCAGATCTTGTCATGACTTAAACAGTTCCCCTTAACTTCCATTTCTTAATGACATTTCGGACAGTGGAAATTGCAAGCAGGAAGCGTTTAGATACCTTTTTATAGCCTTCCCCTGCTTTGTAGGAGTCAATTATCTTTATTTTCTGATCCTCAGTCAGCTGGTTAGAGGAGCCTATGATTTTTGAGTGTAAGCACAACACCCTGAGAGGTTTGAAGAATTTATTAAGCTCTGGAATTGTCATCACCTGACTTAGATTAAGGCCTAATGAATTAAGTTCTGAGACCTTACAGAAAAATAACACTAATGGATCAACTGGATGCCCAAACTTTTGCACATGCCAAATTTAATGTTTTATATTTTTCAATCTGTTAAATTTAGCAAATAAACAGTAACTGTGCATTAATATTTGCAGAAATATGTCAAGTTTAAATTTGTTCGCTGCAGAGGTTGTGTTAATTTCATTTCACTTAGAAAATCAAAATCAAGAAAAACATAATTTGGCCAGGGGTGTCCAAAATTTTGCATTAAACTGTACATTAATCTGAACATGCCTAAAAATACAGGTCAATCCACTGTATAATAATTTTATGCTCATTTAGACAAATGTAGAACTTATATCAGTTTCAAGTATAAAATAAATGTGTAAAAAACTCAGAGCAAGTACTTAATGCCCTATTGCATAAAAGTCCTGACACAGCTGCTACATTTCCCTTAAAATTATTTAATGCAAATTACTAAATTTAATTTCATGGCATTAACATCAGGAAGTAAACACCTCAGAGATGGGGATGGACAATTCGAAAAATTAGGGCACAGACCTGGCAGATTTTGTTATATTTTTTTCTATTTGCTGTCTGTATTCTATCCTATGTAGGTATTAATTGAAAAATCATACAAAACATTAGGTCTGCTTTATTCTACAATAACAGCAAAATGCAGAGAAGGCACAACTGTATTGGAACTGCCTTCACTTTATAATTTTATAAGTTTTTTTTTTTTCATGGTTTGTCAGAAGCCAATAGTAACCACATGCATCAGTACTTTTTGTAATGTCATAGTAAAGTACAGTTTCTTTGCTGGTGAGTTTAACTGTAACCAACATAATGTCTAGTACAAGGTTGAATGAAAGCTGTGATATCGTTACATCACACTTGATCATATTCATTTGCCAAAACTGTTCTTAAGAAAAGTATGGCTAGGCTACATTTTACCAGTGTGAAAACTATGACAGCATAGTCAGACGTCTCTTCTTATTCCTTAGGTGTGCTGGCTTGTTTCGCTGCTTTCTTTTGAAAAGAGAAAATCTAGTACAAACAATGTCTACGTGAACTGCTCTTTTTGTGCGAGACATTAATGTAATGCAGTACTTCCAGGCCCTCAAGGACAACAGTCCAATGGATTTACATGTTTTTTCAACAATTTGCCCCTAGAAAAACTATTAAATTGATTTAATGGAGTGAAGAAATAATCAGTTAATTAAGTAGGAAGAAAACCACACAAACTGTAGCATTTGAGAACCCCAGGATTAAAATACATCAGAAACCTAATAGCAATCATTTATATCATTACAACTAAAAGCTTAGAGTACGTCTGTTCACATATTTATATATAAATTGCCTTGAAAAATAATTTCTCAACAGTTAAAGAAAACAAAAATTCTCTCCTATGTGATTTCTTTTAAATTAAACTTTTATTTCGAATTCCCAAATGTTTGTGAACTGCCTGAAAGTAGAACCAGACTGCTGATGCTAAAAGTTATAAGAACAGTATGATGAAAGGCTGATTCAATCTTTTTTAAAGTGTTAAAGTGTTATTTCTGGCAAAAAAAATTATTTAGATTGATAGTACTGACACTGGAAAGAAGTACATTTTCAACAAGTCTCTCGTCTGGTGAAGTTTTGACACATATAACAAAGAAAAAAGCCTGCGGACGTTACTGTTTTAAGATTTGACATTTTAGCAGGCTTCTAAGGCTTTCACTCACGGTTAGGGATTATCAAACAAAATTAGAGTTATGTAACACAATGAATGATTGCTATTCTGACATTAAAATCCTAATTTAATTTTGATTCTGTATCCTTATACTATTTGATGGTTCTGTATCAGAATATACACTACAGTCTTTAAATAGTGCTGTATTTGCCTGAATAAACAAGATTGTTTTATTAATTAACTATTAATATATTTCTTGCTATTAAGGTATTGTATAGCATAAACAACGTTTGGCAGCAAGCAGTGGATGAGAGATTCCTCAGATCTTTTGCTTTTGCTTAGACAAAAGTAACAGTTAAAATCTGTGTTAGTGTTACACAAGGCATTAAAGAGAGTTATCAAAGCTCACGAAATAAGGTTAAGAGAATCTGTTTACGTTTACATATTGTCCCCAGGACTATAAACAAAAATACTCCTTACACATACTCATAGACAAGTGGTAACAGACAGAAACAAATTCGTCATTCTAAATCTGGCAAAAGAAATAGCAGAAAAATTAACAGTGAAATGACAGAATAAGAACAGCATTTCAACATGTTAAAAATGGAAATTGTGAAGCTCACCTTCAGCAAGGACTGCTAGAGGGTATACTGGAATCCATAGGGTAAAATGAGCCCAAGTAAAATTGTATGATGGAGTGCTTATAAGAGACAGAAGTCCATATGGATACCTGCACAGCACAGAAAGCCACTTTATTTTTTAATCACTTTTGTAAAGAGTTTTTTTTTACAATATACAGAAGAATGCATTCTTTATGTGTATAATTTGCAAAGTCATTATTAGCAGCAATAGACTCTTTCACCTTTAAACTTGCAACAGCTGGTTCTGATTCTTTTCACACCTAAAATATATATACTGTAGCACTCATGTTAGAGCAATGTTCTCTATGTTACCAGTATTAATCACAAAATCTGACATAAAGAAAAATGATTTAAAGTCTCTAGCATCTTTGAACAGCAAAGTGGTCTTTATCTCCATTTACTGTATGTTGACGTTTGCAAAATGAAGAAGCTTAACAAGACAAGATAAGGTTTTAGTCTATACAGGTATTTGACAATCCTTTAAAGCTGGCAGAAAACCAAAGTATGTCTTTGGTTAAAATCCAGAAGAATCTTCTTTCATCTCCTGTATAATTCTCAATATAATTATCCATGTACCTCATTGTTGTCAAGCTGTAGGGTTTAATCTCCTCTGAGGTACAATAAAGAGGTCTTTATTCAGATGTAGTAGTCGGGATGTTACCAATTCTTCACTTACTAATGATGTCTTACCTTGATAACAATGATAAAACATTGCTTCTCTTTTGCACAGCAAAACAAATTTCTTGTTTTCTGTAGGGGACATTAAACTAAATAAAATCTGAATTTTAAGTGTGCTTTGTGTAGTAACAAGACATTGACTGAATTAAGAAGACAATTAAGAAACATGAGAAAACAATACAAAGTTTTTTTCACTGATGGGATACAAACCATTGTTCAATGTAAATTTAAAAAACAATACTTACTGTAACAGGCCTAGAATATTCCACAGATAAAAAAGCATACAAACGATATATCTGCTTTGCATCTCCTCCTGGCTTACAATTACTACAAACAAAATGAAGTTTCTTTCCAGTACCTGTAAGTAGGAAATACAAAACATAATACCAGCAAATATTATTTTTCCATTTTATGGGTTTCTTTCAATTATAAAAGAAAAAAAGAGTTAGACAAATTAAAGTATATACTGTATCTAGTCTTGTTAAGCAAGGAGAGCAAAAATTAAGCTCAATGGGACAGAGAGAATTCAATTGCTCAGCATTGCAGTGGATGGTATCTCCTGAGATCTGAACTAAAATACACATGTACAACCAAACGCCTGCAGGTCATTGTGCTTCTAAACAAAAGTATCTTCTTGTTTTTTACAGAGATAAGTCAAGGTACAATAATCAATTCAGATAAAGTGACAGCATTCTTTGCACAATCTACAACAAAACATATTTAAAAAGTATGTACAGGCAGCAAGTTCCAGGTTTTTGTAAAAACCTGTACTTCCACTTTTCTGTTCATAAGTGTTACACCATGAACAAATTACACAATACTTACACAAAATCATTAAATAGACTAACAGTCTCATTGATACATCTCTTTATTCATTATCTCAAAAGAGTTTTACAGGTTCCATTTCAGGTTTTTAGGTCTGAAAAGCAAATTATGCCAGTATACCAGTTCCCATAGTGTAAAATTTACAGTAAGAAACTTAAAACTACTGTCACTCCCCAATAATCTTGGCAGCATTCAGACATTATGGCAGAGTGGGTGTTATAAAACTTGCCTGAACAATGAGGGATAGGCCTTTGGAGATGCATAAGACACCTGGTATCTTACCCCACACTACACTTACAGTACAGACCTTTTTCAATGGACAGGACAGTGAAAAGTAACTTTTTTAATGAGATTAAGAGCATATTCTGTATTCAGAACTTAAATCTAATCATGAGAAAAATAAGAACTTCCTGGTCCATATGCATTTTTAAGATCAGCCAAATATGGAAGTAGGCTCATAACTTTTTTTTACCTAATTTATAAAGAGAAAGCTATTACCTGACCCAGGGGTCATTCCATGTCAACTCAGCAAGAGAGTCCCATAAAGATTCATAAACCCCCAACATCTGTTTTCCAGAACTTCACAGAAAATGTAACTTTCCATCTCTCTCTAGAAGTATTCATAAGCCTATTTGCTTCATAAACACAATTTTTGGGGTCCTTGGAATAACTCCGTTACATATTTATAATTGAGTTCAAATATTTGACCTAGTTTTATACCTGATCTTCCACTGCACTAAATACACACACACAATACAAATTGTGAGATCAAACTTTTCCTGGGTCTTGGATGAGTTCACAAGGAATGATACAATTTTGAAAGCATTTGAGTTGAATTGTAGAAACATGCACGTGTTAAAAAAAGCATGAAGATGACATTTTAATTTATAAAATATACACTACATAAGAAACATACCTGTAAGAACCTAGGCAGTAGTTTACTGTTTTCAATACCATCTAAAATATGGAATAGCTCCAGCACTGACAACAACTGGCACAGGCTCATAACAACTCCAATGGAATAGAACGTATCTGCCAAGGCATCTGAAAAAGAGGAACGAAATGGAGGCTTTTTAGTAGCTCTGAAGAGGTTACATGAACTTTTAATAATCACTTCCATAACTCATACTTTCAGATTGCAGCTTCCAGTGATGCACCTCTGTACAAAAACATTTTGCAATTAGTTTGATGGCTAATATTAGTTTACTGGAAAAAATTACAAATAAAATATTTGCTAATTTTGTGTTTACTAAGAATCTGCAACATTAATGCACTGCGAAACATACTATTAATAAAATGCATATGCCATACATGCACGTAGGTGCAAACATCTGTTGTCCCAACAATACTGTATCCCTTGAATGCAGTAAGGAAACATATGTCCCTGAAAAAACTATGCTGTATAATATTCAATTTCTGATGGAATGCCTCTCTGCAGGACCTGATCTGATACAAGACAATGACATAGAAAAAAAGATGCCTCTCTTTATGTACAGCCTTATGCACACATGGAAATATTTTTTTTTTTATCTTGGTGTTGCCATCACAGATAACAGTTTACATCCAAACTAAAAATAAATAGGTATGCCTCAGAGATCAATACATTGAAGAGTACAGGTCATGAAACACTATCCATAGATGGACCCATCAGAGCATACAGACATACAGTGTTTTGTAGAGTAGCTATTTCATTGTGAGTCTGTACCTCTTAGGTGCAAAAACGTCAGGATTCAATACTTGTCCAGCATTGTTCAGAATGAAGATTATATAAAATAAAAAAACTTTCCTTTTTAGGAATCTCATATTCAAAGATTGACTCCTGTCATGTTCATCTTTGAAAGAATTTTTGAAAGAATCACTCATTACATTACATTATGTTAAATTATTAGATTTCCATTTAATGTTTTATGGAAAAACTACAAATAATTCTGTTGCATCAACACAAAAGGTATGTAATCTGGATATGTTACCGTCACTGACTATACGATCCTGAGAGTAATGACCAACTTTCAAAATATAATCTTTGATTTATTTTGAGTAGTTTTATTTTTCAGTGAAGCAAATGTGTAAAAATCCTTCTTTATTTATCCGTCGGTATGAACATTAGTTCTAATTTCAGATTGGTAGAAATAGAAATTATATTCTACATTTTGCAAAGAAAAGTGCATGATTAAACTAGTGGCTGGGCAGACTATGACTTGGGGGTTAATATGGTAAAGGAGAGAAGAGTAGACCTTGAAACATAACCTAATAGTTATTTTCTCTTTAGTCATATTTGTATGTATACATATGCTATATTTAAAAATATGTCATGTTCATCACTAGGCAGAATTGTTTATTATACAATATGCCATCTTTCTTACCTTTCCCAAATGAAAAAACTCTCGCTGTCATGTTTGAAAAAATCCATGTATGCCCACAGAACTGCAGCAGATTATATATAAAAAGATACACAAGCCTAATGGTGTCCCTTTGAGAAAGAGAAAAAAGTTAAAATCTTGCAATCGATGACACTTTAAAAGGCGTCATGTTAGAACAATGTTTGCAGTTCGTCACTGAAGCTAAGCCTTTAAAAATACAGCTTGAACAGACTTATCACCCTTCAAGTACTGTACAAGCGTGAAGGATACAAAGGGATATGTCAATAATGAACTCAGATCTGGTAATGTAGTTATGTATTATATAAATTATATGTTTTTCTTTTTTTAGTATCCTCGTTAAAACTTCCATGAAATATGATTTAATGTAGAACGTAGCATCATTTTTAGAGAAAATCCCCCCCCCCCCCAACCCTAATACTGTTTTAAAACACTAAAATAGTACGGTTGTCAGTACTGTTGAAACACACCTTTAATATTCTGCTAAATAAAAAAACTAAATAACTATGATCAATTCTAATAATATTTTTCGCGCCATGTTAGGATGGAAATATAAGAACATAAACACTTTAGTTTATGTTAATTAGCACGCGTACATTCCTTCAGAGTTGAGGAAGGGATCCGCCCTCAGACTGAAATTACATACAGCACAGCCCTTCCAGAAATGCTGCTAAACGTGCTCAGAGACAGGTCCACTGGTGCGTTTTAAATGTGGTTTCTATGAGATTGATCTCAACTGCCATTTCCAGAGTCATCCCATCACTAACAAGCTAAGGACGAGAGGTGTTAAGTCAAACTGTACGAGACGCAAAAGCTTTCTTTAATAGATTAACCTTATTCTTGAAGTTGTTCCTTACGCGAGATGCTAAATAAAACCTCCCAGGTGTACACACCCAAAATTTTAAATAGTGGTTGAAACTATACTAAATCTATAACTTATATTTAATTATCGTTGCAACTGCATCAATACGCTGATTCAAGCAACGTGCGATTTGCAGCATTCGACCTCTTAAATTTCAGAGCCTTGTTTTTTTTTATTGTGTTTATACTTTACGTAATATCTGAGCAGAACATGGTTTATCAAAACATATGGATTAGAATGAACAAGCTACAACAGGAACTCTCCTGACCCTAGGGTGTGTTCACATTCAAAAGTGGGTTTACTTAAGGTTTCTTCACAAAGAAACCGAGTTATAAACATATTGTAAAATGCAATATTAGTATATTAACTTTTTTTTTGGTACATACTTCACTAAATGTACTTTATACCCACTCCATGTTATCGACAGACCAAAAGTTAGGCAGTTGGAATCATGCCCTACCTCATTTCAGTCTACTCGTCTGATGTTCTATCCCTTTCAAGCAGTTTCCTTAAAACCTCTGTTTGAGAAAGGCAAATCAAGGAAGTGAAAGTATCTCGTACGGAACTTGACGTCAGAAATTTTTCTTTTTTTCAGAGTAAATTCTTTCTGACCATTGTATAACCCCAGCCAGTAAATGGTAATACTGACAAATGTTTTCAATGAGATCTTGAAATAACTATCCACAGCTCTTATCCAATGTACATTTCTAATGCATAGCCTATTGTATGGCAGTTGTTTGGTAACAGCATAGAGAGCTTCGACGTGTAAATTACAGCCTATGTTAAATATTAGAATGGTTAGGATGTAAAGTTTGATTTGCAAGAACTATACATAAAATACTGTAGTGCCCTCGCCGTGTGCCTTAGCAGATCTGCACCCCGATGATGTAGGTGCAGGTTGGGAACCGCTGCCGGGGGATGGACTGAGGGGCCTCAGGCTGGCGGCTAGCGGCTAGCTGACTCTGGCAGTCTAAATAGTGATTAAAAAGGGATATGTGCATAGTTGTGTTGTTTGTATAAAGGACTGCAGACTTTTTTACATCAATATGTCAGAAATGTTCATTCATGTTGGGTGTGTTACTCTGTGACATGAGAATCCCTTTGTCAGTGAGAAATACATTTTATTTGTGTCTGGTACCCCTGAGACAGAAGACTTATAAGAGGACTGGATTCTTCTCCCCGCTAAGCGATTATGGAGTCATTGTAACTTGTTGTACTAGGGTGCTCAGGGACTGTTATTATTTGTGGTTTTGCTCTAAACTCTGTATTCTTTTAAAAAAGAATTTATGCTTCTTGCTTATTGTACTGCATTGGCTTATTCATTATTCAATATTTACATGTTGGCTACAAGGAACCAATTTGTCAATCTTGGCTATTACAAATCCAATGTTCCACCTTTACTATTTAATATTTACATGGTGCTACTGTACTTGATCTTTGCATTCACCATGGAGGCTAGGGTTTAACTGCTATATTTTTGCACATAACCTGTTACCTTTTTGTTGTTTTGCACACTGCCTGTTGTCTCTGTCTTTCTTTTGCTACACAATTGTATTGTTGTTGTTGTTGTTGTTGTTGTTGTTGTTTTCTCTTTGTACTACTTATGTCCGAGAGCTAGCTAAATAGCATTTCGTTATACCATATACCATGTATATGAGTGTAATGACAATAAACTTGAAACTTGAAACTTGAACTATACCGTAATATTCACATTTACTGGCAGACCACAATAGATACCATTACAGCTGTTTCTGCTCTCTACTGCTCTCTACAGGTGGTTGTCTGATAATAAGACTGAAGTCATGTTCATAGGTCCCCAACATTAGCTTTGCAATGTCTGTACCTTCAGTGCCAATATTAATCATTTGATCAGAAGAAATGTGGGAGTGTTACTTCTGACTCTTTGTTGTCACTAGAAACACATTTAGGAATGCTACAAGGTGTCTTAATATAAATAATCAATGCCTTTGACCATACTTACTGTGGTAACGTTTAAAGTGCTAAATGATCTTCAGAACCTTCAGTGCATCAGCTTGTAACTACCATCTTCTGTGTTGCTCTATGTACCGGAGAAATTCAGAGTGGTCTTCAAGGTTGTTTGGCTCATGGATCAGGTACTTGATCCAGATTGTCTTAAGGACGTATTGCATGAGTATGGTTTGCCTCATAACCTTAGATGTGTTGATTTCCAACCTTCTTATTCAGGAAAAGAAAACAGACTTCAAACTACTGGCAATACAGGCCTGTTGTGTACAGCACCATTTCTAAGGTACTCACTGCCCAAATCCATCAGAGAATCTGACTTGACGTTTTAAAATTTTGCTTAAGGTTTCTTTCACAATGGCTTATAACGTATGATTTCGTTTTGCCCTGGGTTTTTCTGGGTCACTGTGTTGTGTTTTACTTTTTCTTCTTTCCTTTTAGTTTTGTTGTGTATATTGCATGTGTGCAATTTTCCAAAGCTTTGAGATTCATGAAAAGAAATCATAAATCCAAATTTATTTTAGTATCATTGCATCATTTGGGCCACAAAAAGTGTAGTGGTCGGCTTAGGGATATTCTAGAAATATCCTGAAACATTTTAAAACTATATTTGCAATGTGTTAGTTCATATCCCTGCCTGCACAATAAACTGTGTACTTAGTCAACTATTTAAATGTATTATTAGTCCACAGTTTGCAAATAGATTAAAATGTTAGGCTCTTGAAGATTGACAGATGTTTGAAGTATAGTATACTTTACACAGACAAAAGGCTCTGAGCAGATAAGAAAGAATGGATTATGATTGTCAAACCACATGAGCATAGCTAAGCCTCATCACAATCTTCACATCATTGAGTTGGGATAGTAATGACTTTTTGTTCAAAAGCACATTAGTCACCTCTGAAGAATAAGTAGGACTTACTGTAAGATCCCCTCAGGAAGGGTTGGGCAAGATGATTACATGTATCATGATGTTTTTCTTGGCTATATCTTTATTGTGGGGTAAATGCTAGCATAGGTTGACAATTATATATTATAATGATATGCTGTATATTGTACAATGTTAATAATGTCTAAAATATTGTAATGTTTTGATTTTTAGGTGTATCACCCACACCTACTCTATGATATGGGTAGTGTAGCATCAGGGCCTGGATGAAGCACAATAAATTGTTCCATGTTCAGCCGTTGCAGTTCAGGGGAATCCAGAAAATGCTGTTTGTCAAGTTGCTCCTGTAAGAGTTCGTCCTGAAGAAAATGGAACAGTCTCACTCTGCTAATGTAGACTAACATTTAATTAACAACGAGCTAATTATTAATATGCTGTACATCACCAGGCGTATTGTTCTCCAGAAACTTAATAATTCCAGGCTCATTGCTCCCTCCAGTGGCCATCATATATGCATTTCCCTACAAAATGACTCATCTGTTGCTTAAACTGATATTTCCTCTGACATTTTTACACTGCAGATACCCTATGAAATTGGTTAATACTGCTGTAAACATTTTCACATAAATGCAAAATGACCTGCCAGCAACTTAAAGACTAGAGAAAACCACCTGGACTTAAAACACGTTTTGAGTTAAGCACTGAACTCTTGAGTTCATGTTAATACTTAGAAGTAAAGTGTCTTTCGTGCCATTTTATGAGACTGCCAGTTCAACCACCATGAAAATGCCTTATATATCTTGCATGCTGACAAAAACAAAAATTTCACACAAGCACATCTCTTTGTTTTAATCTACAGAAGTATATTTTGTGGTTTCAAAGCAGGACTAAAAACATTATCTTACCCAATACTTTGTGTCTGCTAAATGATTTATAGCTTTTGACATCATGCCAGTGTATAAAACCAATTAAAAGGGTTTAATGATTAATGTGCACTATGCTGAAGCTTTCATAAAGATGTTTTCCAGAAGTTGTTTTGTGATCCACCAACCTTCCTTGTAACTGGGTACCTTGGTTAGTTATTATAGCCCTATAACTTGTTAGTTTGTTAGTGATTCTGTTTTCTGTCAAATATTTTAATTTTTGAAAAATCTGTCTTAACTTAAGAATAGTGGGTATATGACTTAGTCATGCCAGCTATGTACTGCTACTTCTGTTAATGTGAAGCCTAAATTTGGCATAATTTGTACTTAATGAATACTTTTGTGACTTGTTCCTTACAGTTGACTGAATTGTAGTTAATTCTTACAAAATCCTTACAAAACATAAAATCAGTTTGACATGTATTGATTGCAAGAGTTATAAAATGTTATATGTTATGTTACGGCCAGCAGCCATATCACTCTGCAACCCACAACTGGCAACCCACTGAAGCTAAGCAGGTATGAGCCTGGTCAGTACCTGGATGGGAGACCTCCTGGGAAAAAACTAAGGTTGCTGCTGGAAGATGTGTTAGTGGGTCCAGAAGGGGGCACCCACCTGCGGTCTGTGTGGGTCCTAATGCCCCAGTATAGTGACGGGGATACTATACTGTAAACAGGCGCCATCCTTCAGGTGAGATGTAAAACAGAGGTCCTGACTCTCTGTGGTCATTAAAAATCCCAGGGTGTTTCTCGAAAAGAGTAGGGGTGTAACCCCAAATTTCCCATTGGCCCTTACCAATCATGGCCTCCTAATAATCCCCCTCTATGAATTGGCTTCATTACTCTGCTCCCCTCTCCACTTATAGCTGATGTGTGGTGAGCGTTCTGGTGCACTATGGCTGCCGTCGCATCATCCAGGTGGATGCTGCACATTGGTGGTGGTGGAGTGGAGTCCCCATTACCTGTAAAGTGCTTTGCGTGGGGTGTCCAAAAAAGCGCTATATAAGTGTAAGCAATTATAATTATTATACTTTGGGAAATATTTAGGTTTTAATCCACCTACTTATTAAAGCAAAGAATGAAGAAAACTTACAAAACAGCAAATACCTATTTTCAAATTGTGAAAGTGGCACTTCCCTGCATTGTTTCTTTTACTGTTGGTTGGTTGTATTAAATATAGTGTACAAGCTAGTCTCTAAAGTATTGGCAGTAATTTTCTTTAGATTCAGATTTAACATGAGTAAGGTTTCAAAGATTCACATGGAACTCAGGTATATATAATAATACACAATAGGGAATTATACTTATATTGTGTTAATTCTACATGAAAGAATAGCATTCTACTGCACCATTCTTCTGATTGCTATATCCTCAATCAAGTGAGGATCAGTGGTGCGTATCATATATTTTATTATCCACAATACATCAAGTTTAACTTTCCAGTTTTATTTTAATAAGATTTTCATAAACATTCTATTACAGATATTTAAAAAAAAAAAGGGGAACTATACATAAGTAATGCCAGTAATGCAATACATGACACCTGGTCAGCTAAATACTTTTATTATTTGTCTTTTCTTTTAAACAACCTTCTATTTTAAAGAGAGATCCATGTTGTGAGGCAGGTGCATTGATAATTGTAAGTACATAAAGTAGGTGACTCTTGTAGTAGTTTTACTTGTGTGAAAAAAAAATTATGTCTCAAATATGACTGTAAAGGAGCACTTTAATTCTGTCTAAACTCACCAGCAAACTTCAAAGTCCTACCTAAAAATTAACATTCTCCAGGAATCCTCACATGAGCTGACTCTTGTGGTGATTATAATTCTACTACAACACAAGTTCTCCCAACCCCAGATGCTGCTTTTATATTATACAGTATAAATGACTGATGAAACTCCAGGCCGAACAGTCTTTATATTAAAAAAAATGACCTTGAAATTGTCTTTTCCCCAAGACAAAAGAGGAAAATGTATTGTGTGTTAAGTAACATTACTGTAACCTTACTGTATATCTTAACAAAATAAATAGATTTAGTCAAAGTAAGGGGACAGGAGCTGGTCAATGGCTGGAAGTACACTCAAAACAGAGGTTTCTTTGTTTGTGATTCATCCAAGTGATGGTATACATCCTATGCGCAGCATTTATTGTCAAGCACTCCGTTAAGCTGACTGTTGCTAACTGTGACCGAGCATGTAAAAGTGAGAACTAGTTTGTCCTAAATTACTAAATGGAATGTATGTTTGAGGCATGTTAAAACAAAAATGTGTAGAGAACTACTTGTAAGGAGTACATGGATTTAGATCATGTGACATGGTGACCTAAGCAGTTTTCCACTATAAGTGTTAAGCAACACATCAGAGTGAACATTCCTGTCCAAACATGTCTTTATTTGTCTGGTGTGTACCAACCCTCAGATTCTTTATTGTATATATCCCAGTCTTTGAATCAAAGCAATTCCATTCAGTGCAGGTATAGGGCAGTTTAAAGATAGAATTCACCTTGTTTCTACTTTCCTAAAAAAAGCAATGTGCTTCCAGTTTAATACATATCAAAGTTTTCAATGTTTGTAAGATTAAGAAATCTGAATCATAAGTGCAGACAAATCCTAAAGGGGAGGAATGCATTATTTTTTATATTAATTCATCTGCTCCATGGAACTCAACAGGAGTGACATAGATGAGGTACACGGTGCATCTACAGATGGAAGGGTTCTGTTAAGTACAAAATAATCCAAGTCCAAGAAACGATAAGTGAAGCCGTAGTCGAGGGATAGAGCAAGAGTTTCAAGAGCCAAAAAGTAGATCAGAGAAATCGAAAATTTCCAAAAAGGTAGGATGCAGGTTGAGCTCGGGAGAGGTAACCTCAATAGTGAGCCGAGACTGAGTGGAGTGAGTGGGTATAAATAAGGAAGATCGTGTGGAATGATAATTGATTAATTAGTTCGTGACTGTCTATGGTGAGAGGTGTTTGTGGGTATGCGGTGATGTCTAAGTGCTCGTGTGTGGTTCGTGAAAAAAACATTCAGTAGTAGCATGCATCATCATGGTTGAGGGCAGAGAATACATTGAAGACTGCAGGAAAATGGGCAGTGATCTCAACACTAAATGTTTTCCATGTATTACCTCCACCTTCCTAGCATCCATCCATCCATCTTCTAACAACTTCATCCTGTTTAGGGTTGTGGGGGAGCCAGAGCCTATCTTGGCAAACAACTGGCTCAATGCTGGATAAACTCTGGATGGGATGCCAGTCTGCTCAAAAGGCAGACACAGACCAATATAGCCATAGTCTTGCTATTCTTTGAGCTCTAGTTGACTTTTTCATGTCCTCTCTATCATTAAGTGGGCAGCTAAAATTCTTATCAGTTTACACACTAAGTATCTCTCTGAGACTCTTCCAACATTCTCCCAAAGTTACTTACTGTAAGTCAAAGGTTCCACAGTTCAGTGGTCTGTTACTCCTTTCTCCCTGTGATCCCGTCTGCCCCCTCTGTGTCCAAAGATATAATGGCAGATCAAATCGACACAGGATGCCTCTAGTACCTAGATTTTTACTTCACTAATCATATTTTTAAAGCTGATCAGGTGATTGAGGGCAGCTGCCCATTCTCCACAGCATTTGGGGGAATGTTGCTTAGACCTGGAACTAAACTAACTAAACTAAACCTAAGCTGCTCTTCTTTTAACTCTTTTTAAGGTGACAGTATCTTTTCTCTATTTTACATAATGTTCTAGATCTATACCGTATATCTGCAGCAATGAGAATTGAACATAGTATTCAAATTAATATCTCAGATTTATAGTTGTACTATACTCCTTTAATAAACCCTTACAACGGTGTTACAGTAGCCTAATCACGATGAAGGCAGAACAGGGGTCTTAAGGAAGAGATGTTGTGAAGGCGGAAGAAACATTCTTAACAAAAATTCAAATTACAACACAGAGTCAAAAGTAATAACAAAGTCTCTATTTCCATCACGGGTATGACTTCAACAACGACAGCCTCAGTCTTGTCACAGTGCTTAAAGAGAGTTTTATTCATATCTTTATTAGTTCAGGTGGGTAGCTGCGTCAGCATGCATAGGCTGCAAAGGAACAAGTAATAGGTTTATTCCATGCTGAAAAAAAGAAGAAAGAAAACACGTTTCGGCCGTGGAGCCTTCTTCAGGTTCTTCTTACACCTGAAGAACGCTCCACGGCCGAAACGTTGTGTTTTCTTTCTTCTTTTCAGCATGAAATAAACCTATTACTTGTTCCTTAATATCTTTATATTAGACAGACAGCACAAGGGGGCAGCAGAGATGCATGGGAATTAATATAAAAAGGGATATTTAAGTCCTAATCATAACTTAGAAACACCATATTCGTACATATTTAAATTGAATTGTCCTATAATAATATTTAACTAGTTTATAATTAATTGGTGAAATGTTTTTCAGCAACAGTTTGAAGTAGAAGCAATGTATTGATCAAACGTAATGCAGTCATTTGTTATGAAGGAAGACAAGTGTATGAAACTTTGCAATTTAACATATAGGCTGTTTCTGAAAAGAGATATTTTGACATCTCAAAACAGTATTGCAGTCATATTTTTATCGTGGCCTACACAGCAATACAACTTTACAATATTTAAATCATGTTTACCCCAGAATAACTACCACCAAGTTGAAAAAGGCTTTGAACGTCACAGTTTAAATTGTGGCTGCATTCTGATATTTCTATGCTTTCAGTTGTTTGTAAACTCAAATTTAAAATAAGTTTATGTTGATAAATATTGAAGCAGATGTATGTGCAGCTGATGTTTGTCAAATTTCAAAGCAATCAGGATGTGTTTTCAGAAAATGAACAGTTTTTAACCATTTGTTTAAAGTACCACTCAGGCTGGCACTTTGTTTGGTACAACAATGCTATTATTGTCATGTGTCAAATAGCAAGTGTCAAGGATGATACCATCCATTTCTGAATTGTGTTCAGCTTTGAGATGTCTTAATGTTAAGAATGCTATGCAATGAGGCAAATAACCAATCGCAGTCAGCTGCCATCTTGTTTTACCGATGTGCTACAGCCTAAAATATTTTAATTGAATAGCCATGCATATCAAACTTAATCTAAACAGGTTTTGAACAGTAGCAGATTGAAGTTTACACATCAACCTGAAATATATATTTAACGCAACTAATAATTATCCCTATTATGCTAGGCATAATGCCTGAAATGTTTTTAGAACAAAATAAGTCACAAGGCAATTTTGGTTTAAACATGTAATAATATCACCATCATTTAATTGTATTGTCACTAGAATATCTACCACGTTTGGAGCTTATTGACTAATTTTTGTACAAGAGCAGTTTGTAATAATTAATAATTGCTTACACTTATATAGCACTTTTCTGGACACTCCACTCAAAGCACTTTACAGGTAATGGGGACTCCCCTCCACCACCACCAATGTGCAGCATGGTGGATTGGCCACCTGGATCGGCAGACATAGTGTGCCAGAAATGCTCACCACACATCAGCTATTAGTAGGGAGGAGAACAGAGTAAAGAAGCCAATTCATAGATAGGGATTATTAGGAGGCCATGATTGGTAAAGGCCAATGGGAAATTTGGCCAGGACACCAGGGTTAAACCCCTACTCTTTTCAAGAAACGCCCTGGGATTTTTAATGACCAAAGGGAGTCAGGACCTCAGTTTTACATTTCATCCAAAGGACAGTATAGTGTCCCCGTTACTATACTGGGGCATTAGGACCCACATGGACCGCAGGGTGAGCGCCCCCTGCTGGCCCCACTAACACCTCTTCCAGCAAACACCAGTTTTTCCCAGGAGGTCTCCCATCCAGGTCCTGACCAGGCTCACACGTTCTTAGATTCAGTGGGTTGCCAGTTGTGAGTTGCAGGGTGATATGGCTGCTGATTTGTAGTGTGGACATTGTTTCAATAAGAATTTGATGACCAGGTGTAGATATAAGAATTATTGAAGCAATAATAAAAACGTAATCCAGGAAACAAGCAAGAAGGTCTGAGAACAGTTGAGACAGCAGGAGAGCAACAATCCGAAACACAAGACTAAATCGTAAACAAGAAGGCAAGAAGGCAAGAAGGTCTAATACCGAGTAGATAGTAATAGTAAAGGACACGCACTTAGGAGCTCGAGGATAATCCGCAATAGTGAGCAGGGAAGTGAGGAAAATAGGGAACTAAAATAGTGATAGGAGTGAACAGTGATACAGTAGGTACATTACTTGCGGTGTGAGCGTTTGTTAAACACAGTGCGTATGGGTCAGAGATGCATGCGGAATGTGTAACAGTACCCCCCCAGGGGCGGTTTCTGATGCCCTACTAGCCAAGCTCTGATGGGTGCGAAAAAAGTCCACAATGGGGTTACGGTCCAGGATGTCAGCCTCTGAAACCCACAATCGTTCTTCTGGACCGTAACCCTCCCAGTCTATCAGGAATTGGCAGGAGCCTCTATGCCATAGGGTGCCTAAGATCTTATTCACCATATAGGTGGGTGAGCCATCAATGAGTCGGGAGGAAGGTGGATGTGGTTGACGTCCAGAAAGCGGGGATTTGTGGTAAAGTTTTAGGAAGCACACATGGAAGATAGGGTGAATCCTGAGGGTGGGAGGGAGGATGAGGCAGTAAGAGATGGGTGTGACTTCGGAAAGTACTCAGAAGGGCCCTATGAAGCAAGGACCCAATTCACTGGAGGGTTGCCGGAGAGGAATGTTCTTGGAAGAAAGCCAGACAAATTGT
The DNA here is from genome assembly GCF_059453375.1 of Lepisosteus platostomus. NCBI lineage: Eukaryota > Metazoa > Chordata > Actinopteri > Semionotiformes > Lepisosteidae > Lepisosteus > Lepisosteus platostomus. The sequence goes on from NC_142611.1 coordinate 52,847,592, forward strand.
CCTCGTCTTAGTCTGGGGAAGGGTCATTGGTGTCTATCGGCAGAGATCTTCTGTCTACGGGATGATCTTTGTGATGCTGTCCTGGCCTTCTTCCATAGTCCCGGGAAAAATATATCTGAACCGTGGTAACGTCATTGTCAGGAATAGTGTCAGGGGAAGAGTGAGGGCTGAAAGCCGAGTGAGCAAAGAAATGGAGACATGTCCATGGGGGAGGTGTAAAGAGAATTATGGGCGTATTCGGCCCAGGGGAGAAGGGAGACCCAGTTATCATGGGCAGCAAAGATATATGCTCTGAGGAAAGTTAGAAGGTCTTGGTTTATTCTCTTTTCCTGGCCATTAGCTTCAGGGTGATATCCAGAAGTGAGTGTGGAGGATGCCCCCAAAATTTGACAGAATGCTTTCCAAAATTTAGATATGAATTGCGGACCCATCAGAAACGATATTTTTGGGATGCCGTGGAGTTAGAAAACATGCAGGACAAAAAATCAGCCATTTCCCAGGCCGAAGGGATGGACGGAAGAGGGCCAAAACGTACGGATTTAGAAAAGCGATTGATAACCACCATGATCGCAGTTCTACCTTGGCATTTGGGGAGATCCGTAAGGAGGTCAACAGAGAGGTGAGACCAAGGGCGTGTGGGAATGGGGCAGAGGTGGTTGAGATTAGGGAGTGCCTTCCTCAAACAATTATGTTTAATACTTCATGAAACAATCATTGTAGGTTTCCTTTCTTGGAAACCTCTTAATTATAATAACAGGAGACTATAAGGAGAAATACTGAAAGATTAATTTTCCCTTTTCCAACTTACAAAATATTTTTACATATACCTCTACCTTTTAAATACAAGCCACAACTTAAATATTAACACACTGGCACAACCCTACAAGTGATTCAGTGCAGGAAAAACAAGTTTGTGACAGGCCAGTCATAATTCAATCAGTTATGGGGTTATTAATTGCAATGTGCAAAAAGCATGCATCAGCAATGTGTTTTTTTTTACTTTAGTAATGTTTATTGTTCAGAAGGTATCCCAGAAACTGACAGGATAATTCTTTTATTGCTGCCATCATTGCATGGTGCCAGGTCTTTATGATTGCCTTCAAGGAGGTTAGTTACGAGTGATGAAACTGTGATATAAAGTCTGCTGTTAAATGGGTCAGAGACTCGTATCGTTTGATCTCTGCAATCTGAACCAGATATTATCCAAATGAAAATTATAAAATGGTGAAAAAATATGTTGGCACATTATTGGGAACCACCTTACACACTTTGCTAGCATCACTGATCCTTTTTTTGAGATAATATTTATATGGAATCTATTTAATTCTATTATGTCAGTATGATTTTAATTCATGAATTACCAGTGATGGAGGATGGGGGATGGAGGAAATATTTTCTATTAGATGTGTAATATCCAGTTTAAAAAATCATCAAAAATGAAAACTATAAAAAAGACTAGTTACAATCCATATTACGTCCCTCCTGATCTTCAGTCTGATTGATTTATCTCATGGACTAATATATACAAAGGGCTGTAATAGAGTGCTGCTGAATCCCACTTGATTCATTAAGATTTTAAATGCTGTAATTAGTGGCTGTCGAACATTGATATGGAAAAGCACAGTAACAATAATGTGAACGTTGAAAACATTTCCAGGCACACTTGTTGAAAGAAAATGTTTTTTCTGTATAAAAACAAATATATTTACTGAGATTTTATATTTCCATGGACTAGCAAAATATGCTCTTGCATGTTCCATAATGATTGTATTTCTTACAAAATAAAGAAAACAGAAACAGTATATTTATGTTATAATCAGCAACACATTATAACAATCACTATTATACAAGGCTATGAGTTACAGTGATGTGTACATTTAATAACTCCATTGTAATCCATGTCACAATACATTTCTAATCTTAATGAATTATTATGAGGTTTTTAAACGACTTTTTCATAGGTATCTAAAAGTTACCTACTTGCTTCCTATGGTTTAAATGTAGAGACTTTATAGACTGTTATAAACATTCAACAGAAAACTAACCTATGGACTGTGTTGAGAGATTATTTTAATAACTATTTGATATGGATTATGCAGCTGGCACAGATTTTATTTACTCTGTAACATGTAGTTATGACCATGCAATGGAAGTAGGAAAACAAGCAATTGACTGAACAAAGGCGTTTCTCCTTCTGAAGCACGGGAGGTTTGCACATGCTGCTAATCCTTAAAATGGCAGTTGATTGCCAATATTGGTTCAACGTTAAAATAAAAGCGTGTCTCACTTTCCACATTTCCATGAAGGGTTGTCAAGATGTAGTTGTCTGTGTAGCTTTCTTCTTGGTAGACTTTAGACAGTGACTGGAAGCCTGCTTGTATCAGGATTTTATTTAACTTCATATGTTCCTCTTTTCTTAAGGTGAAATCACAGCATCTTGCAGCAGATGGATAGGAAACAGGGCAATATGACAGCATAGCAGGTCCCTGAACTCAACAGCTATGCCAACATCTTGCCTTCTCTCCATGTCCCAGACTCAAACAGCACAGGGCATCTTGTTCATCAACTTCATCAATACTTAGAACCCCCAACTTCTTACTTCTCAAATTGTCTGACAGTAAAACAGAAAAACTCACATTATAGACACTGGAAGAACTGTCAAAATAATAAACAAAAGACATACATTACAACTGTAGAGACGCATATAAATATTTCCTGTAACATGCTTATAGGAAACATATATAATCTTAGGGAAACTGTGGTAAACCAAATTATGTGCATAATATAGAGATAGTAAAACCATGAGAATGATATATTGTATAATCATTATTAGGTATAACATAATTTAGGGTGCCCTGATGGCACAGTGGTTAGCACTGCTGACTCACAGCACTGGGCCCTGATTTAAATTCTGGACCTGAAGCATTATCTGGATGGAGTTTGTATGTTTTTGCATGTGTTTGTGCACATCCGTGTCTGCCCTATGATGGACTGGCATCCCGTCCAGGATGTACCCTGCTTTGTGTGAGTTCCTTGTTGGGATAACTCCCCATGGCTCCCCCATGACCCTGAATTAAAAGAAGCACTTAGAAAAAGGATGGTTGGATATCATAAATCCATTATTCTAATGAAGATTTGGAATGAATGGTTGGGAGGAGTTACTGTGAAAGTTACAGACTAACAGTGTGCATGACCGCTGCTGAAAGCAGTACAAGCTGTTCATCTGTGACAGAAGCTTTGCACCAGGTTCCAGATGCTGTCTTGTGGTGTAGTCTTATTCATCTCATTAAGCCTTAATGAGATGAATGATGTGCCTGCTCATTGGTCTAGGAGTCCTAGATGCCACACATGATGCCAAAAGCATCACACAAATGTTAAATTGGTCTTAACTCTGATGAGTAAGGCAACCATGGCTTTACCATCAGTCTTGTACAAGTTGAGCTGTACAGCAACTAATGCTTCGTAGAGCATCACACTTGGACCTCCCCACTGATCTTGGAGAAGAGTTGTGACTTGGAGACTGTCACGAGACTCCTCCTACTCCTAGAGGGCTCTCCACCTTTCTGTCCTGTTCCCTGCTTCCCTGTACCTGTTCTTGTGCTTCCAGTGCATGTGGTGGAGGTTTGCTATTTATTTTGGGCCTGTCCTGTCCTCTTCGCTTGGCATTGGGATCGGGTGACGAGAGGCTCGCCCCAACTCTCGCTACCAACTCGTTACCAACTCCGCCCGATACCTTGAGCCCAGAGCGAGCCCCTGTGTTTGCTCCATTTCTGCCGCTTCGCAGGGTCTTCACGTCTCGCCGGTCTCTCTCCACGGCTAGCCCCCGGCTTCCGTGACAGGATGCCGAGCCTGCACTGGACCCTGTGAGTGGTCTCCTGGCCACCTTGGCTTCTGTTCCTTGTCTCCCTTTTCTTCTTTCCTGGCTTCTGTTTTCCTGGTTGCCCTGACTTCTGGCTCCCTGTCCCACTGGTCTTTTTATGTGTCGTTGTCCCCATGGATTCCGAGGTTTTATCGGTTATGCAATATTTTTTATGTGTTGTTTGTTCCCCTGTTCGTCAGGGTTTATTTATGTTGTGGGTTATTTTTTCCACGTGTCGTTTGTTGCCTCAGATTCCCGGGTTATTTCTTACGTGTTTTGTCTGGTTTTTGACTCTGTCCTCGGAAGCCCTGTGTTTACTCCGTTTCTGCCACTTCACATAGGGTCTTCTCGTCTCGCCGGTCTCTCTCCACGGCTAGCCTCCAGCTTCTGTGACACGGTCTCCCTGAGAGTGACCTGCCTGGCATTAAGTTAAGTTTTCCTTGGTCAATTTATAGGCAAGAGTGGACCCGTTTACTTTTCTTCTAGTACAAAAACAAATATAGAATAATAATTTAAAGCAGTTTCTTTGAAAACATCATCATCTTTATCTAGGTATTTACAATATGAATCCAAAGCTTCCATAGTAAAATACAAAATGATACACTACTTAAAAGAAATGATAAAAATAAATATAACATGGATATTAATATTTGCATTGAGAGAAAGAAACCATACATGACTGTGTACAGTAAATACTTACAGACCTAAGAAAAGAAATCTACAGGGTGATGATGGAGACTATGGAGATAATGCCTTGCAACACACTGTTTGTTCACAAATTAGTTGCTGAAAATTAAAATATCAAATGTTTACAGCCTAATCTAAGACATTTTGTGGATGTGTTCCACTTTTAGGAGTCAGAAAACAACCAGTAACCAGGAAAAGGCTTAAGAGGAAGTTACAACACCAGGCAGATACGTGCATCTAGTCATCGTCTGTTATTATTTTGTCAACAACAGAAAATAATGCAAATACATTAGGCCTTCTACAGAACTGAATGATACATTCAAACCTAAAAAACATTATCTGGGTTCTACAGAGTGGCAGGGATTTCCCGGGAGACATTGCACTAGGGTAGGGCACGAGTTATTGATCGGGTATTAGAAATTCAAACAAAATGTTTATTAAAATAAATGTTCAGAATGTCTGAACAAAATTAAAACCTAGACAGTCTATAAAGCAGTGGTCCAAACAACTTATAAATATAAAATATAAGAAGAAAAAAAGTACATTATAAATTAAGTATAGAAAGAACACCATCCAGTTAAAAAATTGCACATGCAGGTCAAGCACTGAGTAGAAAGAGTGAGAGAGGAATTTCATTACTGAAAATAAAGTGTTTTCAGTACAAGACAACATGAAAGGGGAAGCAGTGTCTAAGATATAATAATAAGATGATGAATTGGAAATGAAATCAAGAAATAAATGTTTTAGTTCACTAAGAAAATACTGACAATATGCGCAGGCCCAGTAAAGACCTATTTAAGGCTACAGAAGAGATGTTAAAATGTTAAAGGTATTGTACTATGAGAAGCAAAGATAAACAAATCTTCAGGGCCTTATGGCATTCTACCAATTATAGACAAGGAAATGAGGGATTATGTTTATAGTCCATTAAGAGAACTCTTTCAACACTCTCTCAAGACTGGAATACTACCTGTTAACTGGAAAATTGATCATGTAGTGACCCTATATAAAACGTGCAGCACATCCGACCCTAATAATTTAGATATTCTTACTTCTATTACATGTTAAACAATTAATCTTAATAAATAAACAATTAAATATAATATAAGGATTAATTTGTATAGAAATATGATTCTTTGGGATAGCAAGAATTTTAAAATGTTTCAATAACTTGCATGAAGCATATGATATGACATTTATATTTTCAGAAGGTTTTTAATGAAGTTCCACATACAAAATATTTTTTTAATTGAAGGCTGTTTAGGTATGGTGTGAATACACAGATTGGAGTGACGCTATAAGTTTAGAACCAAGGGATCTGTATTACTAACTGATATCTGTGATCCACATTCTTATACAGTTAATAAACTAGCCATGTTTACAAGTGATACCACAATAGAAGGACTGGAAAACACTATAGAGTTGCAAAAGAAATTCAAAAAGACAAAATTCAAGAATGGCAAAATGTAGACAGGCACAGAGTATTACATGCAAGTAGCAAAAAAAAATAAAAATTTAAGATGGGAAACAATAAGCTTGCAGAAGTCATCTCGGGACAGCAAAATTAGAACTTATTTTTTCTTAATAGTCAGGACATTTTTGAATTTGTGATCATGATATTTATATTATTGATAAGTACAATGTAATACATATATTACTTTGTGATAATATCTGAACACATCTGTTTGTATTAGAACAAAAACATACATTGGGTTCACCTCAATTTCAGGTGATCCTTAGTACTGGGAAACATTCACTTTAAATGCCAGAGTATAAAAGTCAGTATTTGGTTGTACTGTATATACTGTACCTTCAGGTGGGTAGCTGCGTCAGCATGCGTAAGCTGCAAAGGAACAAGTAAAAGGTTTATTCCATGCTGAAAAAAAAGAAGAGAGAAAAAACACAACATTTCGGCCGTGGAGCCTTCTTCAGGTGTGAGCAACCTGAAGAAGGCTCCACGGCCAAAACGTTGTGTTTTTTCTCTCTTCTTTTTTTCAGCATGGAATAAACCTATTACTTGTTCCTATACTGTACCTTGTATGCAATAATTTAATGAAGTCCTTAAAGCACTGAGCTCTATCTATTCTGTGAGTTGCTTTGCTGCAGCAACTTTGAATTTTTTGCCAATTCCTAGGGTATTCAGGCAAAAAATGCAAGCTCAATTTGATTTAAAGCTGGAGCTACATTTTTCAGCCTTTTCTCCTGATGATCTCCTTAGTGTCTTTGGCCGTATATTTTGAGTCATTGCATCCAATATTTATGGCATTTTCTTCTACATAAGCAGACACAATGTTTCAGTAATCATCAAATTAATTCTGCTGCCGTCATTTCTCACATCAGTTATTAAAAACAAGGCAGACGTAAAATAGACTGCTATGCATGAAAGAGGAAACAAAGGCAGGTGAGAGAACCATTAGACAAATTTGATAATAATGTTGTATGCTTTGAAGTATGTTTGGAAACTGTCATCCGAGTCCAAAACAAGTTTACAATTTCAGCAAAACAAAGTTAAAAATGCCAAATACAGGTTATATTGAAAAGTTGTGATTTTAAGTGGTTCTTAGTCTTCTAATCATATTTACTCTCTATGTTTGCTAAGTGGATTTGCTGCATTATAGGGCAAAAAAAGGGGACGGACAAGTGACTCATGTTTGAAAATATAATTTCAATGGGAGGAAGATACTTTTCTAAGTAATGAAAACTCTCCTTCCATGGTTTTATTTTATTTTAATATATAAAATGCTATGAAACATCTAATTTAGGGCAGAAAAGAAGAGCCTTTTGCTCCTGCTGTTTTTTAAAATGAAAAAAATTGATTTAGTTCATTTTAACTTCCTGCTCTCACGGTTACACAATGTGCTCAGAGGAACAAAATAAAAGTCACAAAATAAAAAAAATAAATTAGGCCAGCGACAAAAAGGAGGAAATGTTTACATGTATTGGAGGTTTATGAATTCTGTATTTCCTTGGTATTACGAGTTAAATGATCTTCATTCATATTTTTTTCAGTTTTCAAAGAAAGCCACACACACTCTTCTAAGAACTCCTTGGATGTTTGCCAATAGTACCCTGGTAAGAAAGCTAAAAGGGCTTTTTACTGATTTGGATGAGTGTGTTTACATTCCATGAAAAATCAGTTTGGATGCTTTGAAATATATAAAGTGTTTTGAGAATATTTCATTAAAACAAAGAACTGAGCGGATAATTCATAGTTCTGAAACAGTATATCTTTGACTAATATTGTCTTTTCTTGTTTGCATTGTCCCTAATGCAAATCTGCCTTTTTTTTTACTGTCTCTTTCAAATTCTTTTTAGGCTGCTCAAGATACTTAAAAGGCTCTGAAAACAAGAGTGCACAGTGCTTTCCAAAATATTCTACATGTTACAACTTTACTTTGGCTTCTTTGATTATTATTTCAATCACATTTTTTCAACACAATTTTCAAAATGTTCTTTTTTTCAAATTTGATCAAGTGCACTGTAATTCTGAGAAGCATACTTAATTTATTTACACTTTGACTTTCTTTGATTTTCTTGTTCAGATCTGCAAATTCCAGATCTTCAGTCACATTTTATTTATGATTCTAGATGAAATGAAAGAAACAGAAGCTTCATGATCTCTAGTCAGTTCAGGTATACTCCGACTTCCTTGGCATTGCTGTACAGGGTGGTTCTCTAACGTTGTTAAGGAAACTACTTATTAAAAAAAATGCTCCTTACTGGTCTTATTTTTATAAAGCATAGGCTCCTTAATTTCATCTTCTAGTTTACACTTTGTCCTGAAAGCTTTCTAGAAAATCATTAGACCCTGCTAGATATATACTGTATATATACTTACCTAAATTTGGGTTTGTGGTAATCTTTATGATCAGGGAAAAGTCCCACATTGTTGTTTCAAATGACACCAAAATGTATACATAGAGTTTGGTACTGTTCTCATAACCTAAACCACTTTATAGAAATGTCGTGCCTGAAATAACTGTATTTGATTAAGGTTTCGCCGGTGTACAGTACAGCTCTCAAAAGACAATGAGAGCAATTCAGGAGTTAAAAAAGGGGGACAGAGGGACACTTGAACTGTGCTGGATTTTTATAACACATTTTAAAAACATTGTAGTAACAACAAATCCATTAATACATTGTGACAGATACTATATCTCACGTCTACTGGCAGCTCAAGTAGAACTGAGGTACAAAAACTCTCATGAAACATTACAGGAAACACAAGCGCAAATACACCAACTCCTAAGACATTGCCACCTGTGATTGTAATAAAGAGAGGCCTTATTTTTTTTCTCTTAGGAGAGTGCCACCTACTGTCCTTTAAAACTATTTCCAGCAGCAAAATATTAATATTAAGGTACTGTATTATACTAACTACCGTAGGTGCCGTCTTTTCAAGAATCATGAGTGAAGCAAAAATGTCATGAAATAACTAGAAAATTCAAATACACTGGTGAAACACGATGACCAGACAAAAGGGAAATCTATTTTAATAAAACTGTCCCATACAACACTTAAAATTGTTAGAACTACAAAGTTTTTTGATTAATTAATTCTACCCTACATGCTTGACTTTTGTAAAACAAAACATATTGTAAAATAAAGTATAAATATAATTTAACAACTTACAGATTTTGCACCTCAGGTTGCAGGTTAGGTAAGCCTAACTTCACATTTTTAATAGATTAAAAAAAGTGTTTTTTTATCCATCTTATGTAGTTTAACATTGATCATGTTTTTAAAAGCTGCTTAGGAAACAGGTTATTACACTTGCACACTGTATCAGTTTACCAAACTGATGTTCTTCCATATTACTGTATTATATAAGATAAAATGTTACAACAAGTACTACTGATAATTATAGGTTTTCTTATATATTATATTCCAATCATAGACTTATACATCTTTGTTTCTATTTAGTATAAAAAATAAACTTCAAATCTTTCATCCTTTCAGTTAAACTATGGAAATATTTTTATTTCAGCAAATGCTACATTTTATTCAAAGTCAGCTCAGTCAGCACGTTAAACAACAAATAAGGATGTGCGGGTGATTTTAATATTTTATTAATTGTACCACCCATCCCTTTTATTTATATAGTGTTTCTAGGTGTTGCCATGGGGTTTAAATTTAATTATAAAATATAAATATATATAAAATGCAAAACAAAAATGAAAAATCTACCCTTTAAGCAGATATTTAATAACAGCTGGTAGAAATCAGTTACCTAAATAACATACCCCCATGTGATACACAGAATGGAAAATAATGTCCTAATATTCATGAAACTATCACTAATTTTAAATCCTAGTCGTGCTCTAGAAGTAATAAAAATACGATATTTTCCATTGGAAAAATATCAGAGAAGACAAAAGAAAATAACCTGAAATCATTAAAACCTGAAAAGGATCTAATTGAAGGTCTCAGGTACCTAAAAAGGAATAGCACAACCACTCCAGACTTTTACTTCAAAGTCAAACTAGAGACAAAATTAGCTTGGCCTTTGTATGAAACACGTTAAACTAAACTTCCCTTTAGTTTTGCCCTTAGTTATTCCTCTAGGGTGTCGCACTGAACAGCAGGAAAAATTGAGGTCTGCAGCCCAGTAAAGAGAAGAAGAATCTCCATTCAATACTTCAGGTGCCACGACATGACATCAATTAGAAGTGGCCACTGGGGCAATCTACCTCATTTGGTTGGTCGTAGCTAAGTGATTATAAGATATAAGAAATCTGATTCAACAACATGTCAGTGTAGCTTGCTCCAGACTCCCATAACGTGCCTTCTGTACTCACTGATGGATTCAGAACAACAGATACTTTCTTACGAAATGGGTTGAGGGGATTTTGGAATAAATTGCAAAGTTTTGGATCAATGCTTTGGCTCACAAATTCATAAAGAATCTTATGAATGAGAAGACGAGTCTTAGTGGAATTCTTGGACCATTAAACAACATTAGTATTTAATTAAGAGATTTATTTCTTCTTCTTTCTTACTATTGGTATACCTCAGGAAAGGAAGTTAGAAGCTAATCAACTAAATTTCTACCTTTTACTTGAGAAAGTTACTGACTTCTAATTTCTAAACAATCACCATTGCTTAACAGATGGAAGCTCATTACCATTTGATCCCTTCCCAGCTCTGGACTGAGATGTGCAATCGCTTGTTGTCAAACATTAGATTTTAAACAATTATACTATAAAAATATACTGAGCGGCATTAACAACATAATAAATACCACTGGTTCAAATACTTATTTGTTGTATTCGTAATGTCTCTAAGTATATATTTTCCTCCAGTTTAAAAGTACAAAATTTACTTAAATCTATCTACATGTTACATTAACTAAAAAATGTGAAAATGTGAAAACAAAGAAAAAAATTAAATCTCAAGAACTTCTTCCCATCTTTGAAAGGTCGGCATTTTTTCATGTAGTACATAGAACTGCAGTTTTTACTACAAATAAGACCTGCTGTCTCTTGGAATTGACTTATTAACAAACATTTGGTCAAGGGTCTATTGACTTTTGTACAATTTTGTGGTGCAAATCCGTTGAACATCAGTATGAACAAAAGAGGCTTGTCCAAGAAGAACAATACTGTATGTGTTTTTTAAAACAGTTGTCATTATCTTCAGCGTCATAATAATGTTTTCATAGTTGATTTATCGTTCAAACTGACGTGTTGTAAAACTCTGTCCCTAAAACAAATTATACTGTAATGTCTTTATCAGCATTAATTGCTGAGGCGAATTCATCGTTGTAATGTAAATAATCCAGCAGACATTCACTCACTAATAAGGGTCCGGCGGTAACGTTGGAGAAAACAGGCTGTTATTTCAAGACTTCATTGCAAAGTAACCTTTTAATACGTTAATGGTACCCCCAAAAAATGTAAGATATACAGTACTGTAAATCACATGCAGCGATCAGACTGATAATAATCTCTTGCCCATATGTAACAATGACTTAATTTATTTAAAACATCAAGTAACCAATGCCCAACAAAATGTCAGCTAATCAGACACATGAGGGGATTCTGACTCATTAAATTCCCCTTATAACAGAGTTTTGTCGGGAAAAGAAGTTTTGTTGACATACATGAAGCTTTCTTGGAATTTAAGTGTTTTAATATTTATATTCTTAGTTTTATAACTTCCATTTATTATTCTATAATGATTTAATCTTCTAGTTATTTTTACCAATATGTCAAAAAAGGAGCGTAATGCAGCTACATTGTCATAAAAAAACAACATACTGATGACAATTTCTGTTCTATTTCAAGTATTTCATAATGTACCATAATATTATGTTTCGTCGTATTTTAAAATGTTTAAGAATAGTTTTTTTTTTCCATTTTGTTCTGTCAAAAGTAATTTCTACTTTACGATTCAACAAAACTCGTATTCGCCAGAATTATGAAATGAATCCATTCCAGCTAACAGAATCACCACACACTAAGCCGGTTTAATTTTGACTTTGTCGCTAAAAGTACATAAATAGTAGGTAAAATCTCAATTCATGACCCATATTTGACCATACGCGCATTTAAAATAAACATTCTAAACATTTTTATATCTCTATAAACTTAGAGTAAATATGAAAAACAATAAAGTAAAACCAACAACGGTGTGGTTTGTCACAATACATCCATCCTACCTGTTTCATTTTGACTGAAGTATATCCTTGGATATGGTGGGAAGCGCGGTTAGGAACCTGTTAGGGAAGCAGGAAAACAACTTCAGAAAAAGCTGTGTAATTCTCGGTACTTTTCTTTAAGGAAATGATTCAAAGTAAAATGAGTCATAGTAATGACTGCTGCCTTCAACAGTTATTAGTGTACAGTGAACAAAAATTATCCGATATGATTCGAGACTGATGTTTCGTAGTAATTTAAGAAATATGAACGGGTTGAAGTCAAGGGAGGTGTGAGCTCGGACAGCTAGACGTCAGCTATGGGCTGTGGCTTGTAATAACACAGAACAAGAATGATTCGTATGATAGCATCTGTAAATTTTAAAGGTATAGTATATTGTACCTTATTTAGTTTTGAAGAACAATAAGAGTAAAACAAGATAAAATGGCTCTAAAACTGTTTTTATGTTTATAAGCAGAAAACAATGAGTAATGTGGCACTACATAGAGTACAACCGACTCATTGTAGGGGAAACAGTCTGATATGTTATTCTTATCTACGTTCTTTGAGATAATAAGGCTAAAGTATATTGGTTATCTATATGTGACTAATATGTGGACTTTAAAGAACACCGTGACTGTGTGTTCTTCAAGCAGGAAAAAATGGTGGAGATTGTACTCTGTGCTGCTGTTTGATCGCTTAAAGGCTTCCAGTAATGCATATAATACCTGATTTTAACTTAGAAACAACTAGTCCATCTATATCAGTATTCATCATAACACCACAACTAATCAGATCACTTTATTAGCCACATACAATTTCTTGCATTAGGAATTAGTCTTTTCACATACCCCAGCTTGCTCTCATTGAGACACACAGACAGGGGTCAGAGCACAGGGTCAGCAATTGTACAGCGCCCCTGGGGTTAAGGGCCTTGCTCAGGAGCCCAACAGAGTAGGGTTCCTCTGCCAGCCACAGAACCACCGCTCCACCCCTAAACACTTGGCGATGCATTGGCTGGGAACCGAACCCGGGTCAACTGCATGGAAGGCAGCTATGCTTACCACTATACCACCAATGCACACACACACAATGAACGCACACAATGAAGCAACCCCTTTGTCAGAGGAGGTTTAGACTCTCATCCTCATGGTTGTGTTATCACCCATCTTACCAAGTGGGTAAAGCCGGTAATATATCTGAAACCTTAATTAACCTGTTCTTGTTATGATTGTTTAGTTTGTTTTATTCAATATCAATTTTCATTCTCTTCTTTGTTGATAGGTTGAATCCTTTAGCTCTGTATTTAGTCTTAATGCATGTGAGATTCACTCAGTTATTTCTACATCTTTTGGCCAAGCAGTGAACCCTCAAACCTCTTTGTCATCATAATGATAAATTCTTTGCTGATTTTGCATCTGCATTGGAGATTCAGCTGGAGAAACATTATGCAGCCATTATCATCTCAGCTCTTTAGTGGGAATTCCAAAAAAAGAGGGTTGTTCAAATAAAAAAAGGTTTTGAAGAGCAATATATGAATTGGGTAGTGTAGCAAGGAGTGCTGGAGCAGAAAATTCAAGGCTATTATTTTCTGAATAATAACAGCTTCTTTAAGAAAATAAGTATCACACCTGTCTACTTTAAACACAGCTGAACATAGGGTAAGAATAAATGTAAGCAGTACTACTACATAAACTAATTCTTAAGGTGCAATCAATATCTTAATAAAAATTATACAAACATGCACCCCTTGTTAATTATGCAATAAATTGTTTACCAGTACAATACGTCACATATTTCAAGCCATTTTAGGATATAATAATTTAAATTTACTAAACTAAATATTTTAATTTCACAAGTCTGGGGGAAAAGGCAATCAGATATTTGTGAACAACTGTAGAAAAAAGTATATTTAATAGTTATTTTAAATAACAATGTACAAGAGTGAAAATTCATAAATATTTCAGTTTCTTTCAGCATCTGCTTTCTATTTTACAGTATTTCGAAGACAAAGACTTATAAAGCAATGATAGTTCACACCCACAAGCAGCTGGCTGCAATCTGAACAATGTGTCAGGAACAAACCTAAGCAAAAACTGTGAAAAATAAGAATAGAAAAACAAATAAAAAGTGCAATTTAAGCAAAGCCTTTTCACTTTAGGATGCAGTTATAAATAACATAATATCAATGTCTGGACTTTGTGCTTCACACTACATGAATCATAGCCCTACCAATGTGAAATGTCTAGACTTCAACATGACACCACTTCACTGCTTCTCAGACTATAGTGTGGAGATTCAAGTGAGTCCTAGTGTCCAAGAAAACTAATAAAAATAACCAGAGAAGTCTTTACAGTGGACACACACAGTACTTTGACTTTTATGTTCTGGCTTAGATGGGATAAATACTGTATATTACCTTTTATTTGTATATGGTAATATTGTTATGCAGTTGTTACCATATTTGCACTCTGGCACAGCCCTCACAAAATTCTTTTTATTTGACTTTTTTATGGGAGTAGCATGTCATTAAAAGTAACTTGATATCAAAGTGTATTGTACAATCTTAATGAAACATCCATTGATTTTAACTTTTTTATTTCATTTTATTTTGTCTGATTTTTTAACTGCTACTACTAAACATTTGTACTTTTTTCCTTCGTATGAGAAAGAGGGTGTGGTTAACACAGGGTGAGGAGCTTGGCAATCCGGGAGAGCCTCAGAGTAGAGTCGCTGCTCCTCTAGATTGAGAGGAGCCAGCTGAGGTGGTTTGGGCATCTCTTTAGGATGCCCCCTGGTCAACTTCCGCTGGAGCTGTTCCGGGCACGTCCCACTGGGCGCAGACCCCGTGGCAGACCTGTAACGAACAGTTCTTTCCGGACCCTATGCGGACGACACAATCCGGCGAAGTGGGGAAACACTAGGGAAACGTCATGCAGGAATACGGGGCTGAAGACAGGGGGGCGTGTCCAAGGTGCGCTGGTGCACGGGGGAGGTGTGGCCGAGGCGAACAAACCAAAAGAGTAGTCCTTAGAGAATATCCAAAACACAAGGGTAAGTCCAAAACCAGGAGATCCATCAGAACAAGGAATTAAAACATGAAGGCCGGGTCGGAACCGGCGGACAGGGAACAGGAACTCTTCATAAGTGTGTTCCTGCTCAGGTCCGCAAGGGCTTAGGGTGTCCCATTTCAAATTTGTGCTTTAGAAGGATGCTCATGAACACCCCCTTTGAGCCCTTTTTTTCATCAAAGCGGACTTCGCTGAAGGGAAATACCCCAAATTCCTTATAGAATGGTGATGTTTCATGTTCTAACCCAGTGGTTCAAAAACTTTTTGGACCAAGTACCACCTACAAGTCATCTTCTGACTATGACCAACATGAACATGCGCGCACACATTCACACACATATAATAAAAATAGCACTGAGCCCTTAGATCATTTGGATCGTACCGCCTTGTAGCCATTTTCCAACACTTGCTAACACTAGCAGTGCTGTCTGTGTCAGGTTCAGCAGCAGAGCTAGTTTCGATGGCCGTCTGGCCAATGTATAATTCTCCTCGGGTGTGCGTGATCTACTGGAGCTGGCTTCAGTACTCTTGGCGTCTGTTCCTTTCAGTCATGACATAATACATCATTTTTGCGAAGTATTCATTTTCGATCACTTGTTCTCTTGGCGAATGGGGTGCTAAGCTGTGTCTGTGAAAGCTCGAGAGGAGGACAAACACTCATGTATTAGCGTGCGCTGTATCAATGTAGCTAAGTATGTAGGCTGCATATTTGACATAACCTAATTTTATTAAAACAGAAAATATGAAAACCCATCTCAAGATTTCTGAAACCAATACATTATTTGGTTAAAATTTGGTTAAAAAAATACATAATTTTTAATTTATCAATTTGTAATTCCCAATTTTTCAGTGCACACAACAAATTTACAGCGTCATCTGGTGTACCACCTGGGGGCGCACCGCTGTACCATCAGTGGTACATGTACCACAGTTTGAGAACCACTGTTCTAACTTATTAAAGTGGAGTGAATTTGCCACAGAGATTAAAATGTTCAACTGTAAGTAAAATTTAACTTATTTACAGTTTTAAAATTCATAATATTTTATGCAAAAACAAAATTTCATTAGGCTGCTTTAGGTTCATATGTATTCTAGATACAAAGTGTTGACATAAAGGAATTATTTTGTCACCCCATTGCGACTGATGAATATTCATTTACCTTCGATGTATTTGGTGCTGTACATGGAAAGAATAAGTATTTATTCTTTATTTTAGAATAGCACAAAGTTTTGAAGTATTGCCAAATTTATCTTATTTAGTTTATATTGCCCACTTTGAATCAATCCTGTTATTGTGAATGAACACGTTATGTTCCTCGTACTGTCGTTTTCGTACTAGTAATGTCACGATCATCATCCCTCCTCTAGAGGGCGCTCCAACCCATTTATATTTTAGTTTTATTACGTACACTTGTCCCTGGTTTTCCCTGTATTATTTCAACCCCGTGCCTCGGAAGCTCTGTGCTTCGCATTGGAAGATGGACGCTGGACACCCGTCTACTAGTGGATCCAGGAGAGGCCTGACGGCGCCCTGATTTCCCCTTTGGACTGTTTCGGACGATTGCGCCTTCGCCACGCCCCCCAAGCGCCGGATCACTGCTGTCACCGCCCCCCTTGTCTGTAATCCCGTCCAGATCCGGCTGTGTTTTCCATGTTGTCCTTCTCCAGTCACTTCCGGATTATACCATTCGCATAGGGTCCTAAACAACGCACTACGGGAGTCGGGACCCCCGTGACAGGTACTGACGAGATGTATTTACAAATCTTTAAATAAACAGAGAGCAGTATTGCCACGTTTTCCTTATTTACTTTGTCAATTTTAAGTCAAGGCTTGCTAAACATAAATGAACAGATTCTGTCATCAGTTTTGTGTAGGGACCGAAGAGGAGATTCAATTTCACCAAACTGCGAGTGGAGAATTAAAAATTATTAAAAAAATTCTCATCTGGCGTGCACCTTAGCTATTGGAAAAGAAGCTGCGTAAAAGCAGCAACAACAGAAAGCATTTTGGCCATGAGCCATATCATTTTCATCCTATAGGCTATAGAATGTGGGGAAGCAATATAAAGGGAAAGCGAGTGATTGTCTAGCTAAAAACATAAAATTAAAATTATAAAGTACTCTAGTATGTAAGACCTCACTAAAATATTGTTTTAAATTTTTGTCACCATGATACAAAAAAGATAACACTGCTGTGGAATCGGAGAAGAGTGAGCAGGTAGATTCCCAGGACGTTCCCTTTGCTGTGTTAAACAGAGAAGACTGATAGAACTGGATTCAGATATTCAGATCTTCAAAGGCACTGTTGACAATGTCTGGACAACACAAAGGTAAGCTAAGAGGAAGTGCATTTAAGATGGGATGCTCTTCTTAAGCAAAGACAACTTCTTATTTAATCAACTTCTTTACAGTGCTACAGTATGTGAATTTGGAACAAGCCATCCAGTCATGCCATATGCCAATATAATTCTTTCTTTCAAGAAACAGCTGCAGGAGGTCCTGATCAATTAGCTAAATGGTGTCCTCTCATTTTCAGACCTTCTTGTCTTTTTGATGTACTTTACTGAGTATTAGTTCAGGTGAGTAGCTGTGTCAGCATGCGTAAGCTGCAAAGGAACAAGTAATAGGTTTTTTTAATGCTGAAGAAAGAACGCAACATTTCAACTGTGGAGCCTTCTTCAGGTGTGAGGAAGAAGGCTGAGCTCATACCTGAAGAAGGCTCAATGGCTGAAATGTGTTTTCTTTCTTCTTTTCTCAGCATGGAATAAACCTATTACTTGTTCCTTTACTGAGTATTGTTCACAGAACTGTAAGCATGACAGTAATGAAGTTTTGGTCAAATTTAAAATAGCCTTTTCTTACCTGAAGATTAAATTTTGTCTTATTATATGTGATCTGGATTTATCCACATGTAACATTAATAATTATCTTGCATTATAACTCAATTTAATTAATATTTTGGGATTAACAGCATTAAATGTCTGTTACCCCCCAATAGTGGTTAATATTTTCTCTTATGAATTTTATACACCTTCTTGATGTGTCCAGTTTTACCTTTCACAGAGAGCCATAAAGTGTTCCCATTTCCTGTTTATTGGGTAAATTTAGCAAGGAATACAAAGTAACTATTCTTCCACTAATTGATTAGCACCCAGTGCCAAATACGGTATTGTTTAATATTTATTTTGGTTGCTGAAACTTCACTATTTTTTTTCAATAAAGCTTGCTTTGATTTTGTAAAACAAGAATACAGTTGCAGAGTCATGTCCTCACTGATCCTACAGTATGCCACACCTCATTACACTTCAAACCGTAATTTGTAAAAATGACTGTATTTAAAAGGAGAAAGTGGGTGATGTGGTATTCCATGTAATACTTTTTAGGGAAGTAGTTTCATGTAAAATTGGAACCTTAAAAATTGCATATAGTTTTTTAAAGGAAGAAGCGTGTTAGTTCAACATTAATTTAAATACATTTTCTATTCTGCGAGTGTCCAGTGTCATTGCTGCTTAGACAATTTCTGCAATGCAAATGTTCTGAAAACATTCTGGACAAATTATAAGAAATACCCAAATTGGGGTCTTACAATGCCTCAAAAGCCTCTCGTGAGGTGCTGTGAGATTTTAATTAGAGATATTTCTGTTATAAAATGTACTGTCAGTCTAGTTGTTAAGGTTTTGGTAATAAAACCAAAGCCAAAAAACTGTTCACTTATTGTATATTAGGGTTTTCATGCAGTCTTTTAGGGTACTCTATAGTGATTACTCACATTCTTGTACTTTACATTTTCAAAGCCTGTTTCAACACGTGGCTTTGAAATAAAATGTTACCATTTGTCAATGTGTTTAAATGTTAAAAACAAAATTGGTTTATTCCATTTGTTTCTTAATAAAAGAAAATAATCTAGCTTATTATTAGTAAATAGCCCATCTTTAAATTTTTATTTATATTTTCCCCTTAAAGGGGAACTGCAATGTTATTTTTATTTTGCAGGGTTACAAAGAATAATCATTGAGTGCATTTCAAACCACAATAAAAGAAAAAAGTACACAGTAACTTGTAAAACTTCCAATTTACATCACAAAATAGACAAAGATTCCAGGTGTGCGACAGCACCATATTCTGCAATTCAGAATGAAGCAACCAAACTTTCTGTGATGTGAAGGAGCCCTATTACATTGTAAACAAACAGGCTTGTGAATACAGTACATCTTTTAATCCACTTGAAATATTGCTCTTGACTCCGAGATGGTTTTGCTGATAAATGGGACTTGCTTGTTAACTCTGCATGCAGATCACGTTGCAACTTTCTGCAGTGAAATATCTGCTGCACACCCTGTACTTAATTCACTCGTACAGCACATTACATTATTTCAGTGACTAGCAAGCAGGAAAGGCTGCAACATGTCGCAATTCATAGTAACTCTTATTCTCGCCCGTGGCGAGACTGGGGATTTGCAACAACATGGTGAATTGCAGTACTTTCAAAAAATTCAAGATTTTGTGCTAGATTCAAAATTTGTACACTTAATCACATTGTTTTTATGGAAATGACAGAAATTCAATGAAGTTATAAATCTTTAAAATGTTAATGTTATATGGTAAACAATTCAATATAAAATATCAAACCTTTTTTATAGAAAATCAAACAAATTTATTTCTTGCACTACACATGCAGATCTCCTAATGTGTTTCAGGACATTGCTTCCGTTTAAGATTTATTATTCATGCAATGTGGGGTATATTAGTCATGTTTCTGATGTTATTGGAAACATGTTTTAGATATCTTAAATCATTAAACTAAATCCATATTTATTATTTTGATATTCAGTACCATTTATAGTACTTCCACCCCTGTGGCTTGTGCCATTGTTGGTACAGGATTCAAAATCACATACTGTACCTGAGAATGTGGAATTAATATTCTTCAGATAGTTATAGGCTTATGACTTTGGCTAGGGCTAGGTGCGGGTTTATGATTAGCATTAATGTGTTTTTCTTTTTTCAGCTTAAACAAGTCTAAGATATTTGAAATAGAAAACACATGGGGGAAAAAAGATACAGGTACCGTCTCATTCCTTTTTTAGTCTTGATGTGAGAGGTAGTGATTGAAGTATTTTGATTTCCCAAAGACACTGAGAAGGAAGATCCTTGGGTCAGTTAGCTACTAGAAATCAAAGATGTTAGATGGAAGAAATGGCCTCCTCTCATTTGTAAGTGTCCTTACATTCTTATGTTTTTTTTGTTGCCTTTATTTCCATAAGTGAATGTACAGTAGGCAGAACAATAATTAAAAATGAACAAGACTTCTAAAACCTTTTTTTTCAATGCAGAATTTGCCACTGTTTCACACTCTAGATAAACTCCAGCTATTCATTATACATATATCTATTCCTTAGATATTTCCTTAATTATGATAATGAATAATATTAATACTACTAATATGAACAAGAATCAGAAAGACTCTTTCCATTTTCTTTATCATACTGTCTTGTTTTTTCTCTGTTAGACTTCTCATAAAACTTTGTAAAAATAAAGAAAAAAATTGTACACCAAAAAGTATAACTGTCTGAAAGACACACCCAAGGCACACTTTTAATATAAGTGGTTGGTCAGGATGGTTTTCAGTGATGAATATACAATATGATACATCTGGAAAGACAAATTTTGAAGCTATTCACAGTTTTGGTCTGAAGATAAGCAAATGATTCAGAGTTTAATTTGTCCTTCATTCCTTACTTAGTATTTTTTAGAAAAGAAAAAAAAAGTCAATTAAAAATGAATGTTTCAACAATGACTATCTTTTCCCACCACATTTACGTTGGCAGTCTAGACAGAAGCCCGTGTGTGTGCCGAGTATCCTTTGAGCTTCTGCTGAGTCAAGAGTGACTGCTGTTGTTTTGAATCATCAATTTACATAGTCAAAGTCCAGCTATGCAACACAAAAACATCACAGTTCATGAGATGTTCAGATGTCTAGATATTTTAATTAAGGCTGAGTGCATGAGTTGTTGTTTACACAACAGATTTCTGATTTTGCCATTAATGAAAACAGAGGTTAAAAAAACTGGAATTTATAAGGTGATGTGATGCAGTTGTAAAAACATATGTAGTTATTCAGAGACAAAGTACAAACAATTATATGTGTATACTAATATTGTTATACATTATTTCAGATTTTTCTTTATTGGAGAAAATATACAACTATTTCTCTGAGAAATGCAAATAACAGTTTGCAACTATATTTTCCCATTTTTAAACTATGTTCATTTAGAATGTATTGGAAATAAAATATCTGTTTTAAGCTTTATTTTATTTTTAATTTTTATGCCCCAGATACAGTATGTTTAAAAATTAGTGACATTTGATGGCCAAGGATTAACATGACTCATTCTCTTTAACCATAAGAAACAAATGTTTAACACGGGAAGAAAAGACAAAAATACTTTTTTTTTCCCCAGAGGTGCCAAAAGGTGACAGTAGGAAAAACTGTAAAATTAGCAAGGATAAATGTTGCACCTGAACCCACTACTCAGCAGTAGTGGTAGATCACTGTCTCAACCCACTAACCCACTTTTATAAGTCAATCGAATGTCAGCCTACGGCCCTTTCCCAATCAGATAGATGCAATCAATTGTCAAAAAAATAATTAGGTCATTAGTACTTCCCAGTCAAGTTCTGTCAGTAAATACTCAAAATCCATTTCCCTCTCAGTTAAAGGGAAATTGCTCTTAGACCCTTCATCAGTGTGTTTCACAATGAAAAGTCAATATCCTAGCACATGTAGTGAAGAATCCTATCTCCCTCACAATCTTCTTTTAGTCTGTGCTGAATTCAGGATTCAGCTATTAGACAAAACCTTAGATAGACAGATAAGACTTTATTAATCCCATAGGGAAGTTGATGTGTTACAGCAGTCCAGCCCAAGACAAGCAAAAACAGACATCAGAATAGTTATAAAAACAAAAGACAACAAAATGAATATTAAATAAAAAATAAATAAATACATACTGTAGGTGTGAGCAAAATGTGATGATCATAGTCACTGTAGAAACAATAAATTATGTGCAAAATGTGCATAGGTTTATACAGACTGATTGTCCAAAAAGTACAATGGAGCAAACATGCTGTCCATAGAGGAGCAAATGAAGGGCTAACAGTCCTAGCCTAGGGCAGCCTTATACACCCTGACAGCTGCCGGGAGGAAAGACCTGCGGAAACGTTCCCTTGAGCACCGTAGCTGGAGCAGTCTGTTACTAAAAGTGCTCCACTGCCCAATAACAGTCCCATGAAGCAGATGAGAGGCGTTGTTCATGATGGCTGTGAGCTTGGTCAGCATTCTCCTCTCAGCCACCACCTTCAGGGGGTCAAGGCTCATCCCCAACACAGAGCCAGCCTTTGTGATAAGTTTATTGAGCCTATTTGCATCTTTTGTCATGATGCTGCTGCCCAAGCACACAACAGCGTAGAAGATGGCCGCCGCCACCACTGATTCATAAAAACTGTGTAGCAGTGTTCCACACACACCAAAGGACCTGAGCCTCCTAAGGAAATAGAGTCGGCTCTGACTTTTCTTGTACAGGGCATCAGTGTTACCAGACCACTCCAGCTTATCATCCAGGTGTACCCCTAAGTACTTGTAGGACTGTACCCCCTCTATGTCCTCACCCTGGATGGAAACAGGGTTCAGCGGAGACTTATTCCTTCGGTCTTAGTACCTCCTCATAGATATACAGTGCTCAGTCATGTGAGAAGAAGCCCCCAAAATACAATGGAAGTGTCTACTTTTCCCCTCTTCACTTGTGGGAAACACCAAGTTTCCAGTAGACTAAACATTAGCCTTGTACAGGCGTTTTTGCACCAAGCCTGGCAAGATGACCATAGCCAAATGATCAGCCCCTCCTGTGTTCGAGTCTGCTCCATTTTGTGCTTGAATTTGTTTTGCATTCATTTATGAGGGTTTGTTTTTTTTACTCTGGATCTACAGTTGCTCATCTCAATGTAAACTTTAAAGCATCAATTGTCAACAAAGAACAAAAGTTTTATTGCTCTCACTAAAGCATATTGTTTGAAAAATTACTTTGAGTTTATTAGGAAACAATATTAAATTTCCCGGAAAGTAAAACATTATTGAAAATGCATACAGGTAACTGCCACAATACTACAGGATTCAACATCACATACTTTACCTGAGAATACCAACATAACAGTGTTTTAATAGGGAATTGGACGACTATGATACACCAGAACAGCTTCAATGTGCCTTGGCATAGGTTCTACAAGTGTCAGGAACTCTAGTGGAGGGATGTGACACTATTATTCCATGAGAAATTCCATCTTTTGGTGGTTTTATTGATGGTGGAGAAAAACGCTGTCTTAGGCGCTGCTCCAGAATAAGTGCACATTTGGGTTAAGATCTGGTGAGTGGGACGGCCATGGCATGTGGTTGACATCATTTTCATGCTCATCAAACCATTCAGTGACCATTTGTGTCCTGTGGATGGGGGTACTTTCATCATGGAAGTTTCCACTCCCAGCAGGATAGAAATTCTTCACCACAGGATGAACGTGATCACTCAGAATGGCTTTGTAATTATTGGCATTGACCTTGCCCTCTAAGGGGTTGTGTGGACCTAAATCATGCCAAGAAAATGAACACCACACCTTAAAAGAGACGCCAGACCTCTTCACCATGGGAAACAAGCACTTGAACCTGTAGGCTTCTTTTGGTGTTTCGCCACAAATGTACTCATTCACTTATTGAGAACAGGGTGAAGGATGACTCATCTGACTGTATGACTTTTTTTCCACTGCTGAATTGACCACTGCCTGTGTTATTTGCACCACTTTTCTCATAAAGTGCATTTTTAGATGTAATAAAGGATTTATGCACTGCAACCAGACCATAGTATCCCTCTCTGTGAAGTTGTCGATGGACTGGACTGGATGAAACTGCCTGCTTATGCCTTAGATTGACATTTGCAGTCAACTGATTCGGAATTGGTGGCCAAAATAATGGGCAACAGGATCTGCCCAGTTTTTTAAACATCACTCTAAGCATGATGAGGTGTTAATTGCTTAATTAACTCAGGAACCACACCTGTGTGGAAACACCTGGTTTGAATATCCTTTGTATCCCTCATTTACTCAAGCATTTAACTTTTTTGGTAGTAAA
Source organism: Lepisosteus platostomus (assembly GCF_059453375.1). Lineage (NCBI taxonomy): Eukaryota > Metazoa > Chordata > Actinopteri > Semionotiformes > Lepisosteidae > Lepisosteus > Lepisosteus platostomus. Next base: position 52,872,021 of record NC_142611.1, read on the forward strand.
CTGTATATTTCTAATAGGCTACTTTTAAAATATATACAATACACAGTGTATTCTGCATTTAATGTTTAAGCTTGCTGTGAGCTGCAGAAATACCATGAAGACACATACAATACGAAACCTTTATACTATATTACTAATTTGACATTTCAGTAGTGTACAAAAATTACCACAAACAGCTGCATAGTAATGCGATATTCTTAAGTATAGGTAATTAACCAATAACTCTCTTGTCTCCTTTTAAAGTGTTTTTTGTATACTTTTTTTGGGTGATGTTTGTTTTGTTGTATTGCTGTGTTGGACCCTGCTATTAAAAAAAATCCCCCAAAGGATAGTTAAGCTTGAATTGAATTGGATCAGATCGGATAGAATTGGATTGGATTAGAATTGGATTGGATTAGAATTGAATTGAAGAGGTACAGTATAATACCAGTAAAAATGTGAGAGATTTTAAAATTAAATGTTTTACTGCATTATAATATAATATAGTATAGTAAATGTGAAACAGTGTCACTAAACAATAAAGTGAGGGATGTTTCAACAGAGAATTAAATCCACAAAGTGTGACTCTAAAATGGTGGAAAATACAAAAGGCACAAAACAAATCACCTTGTGTGAATGTCCAAAGAATTGATCATCTGTTATATTTAATAGCTGAAAAATGGCTCCAGACACACACTGAGAAATTACTAATGTATGATATGTGCACAACACACTAAAAAGAAAGAATCAATGCATCAAATGAGAATCTTCCAAAGAATGCAATTTTGACTTGGGGAGGATGTATTGTAAATTCCATACACCCTTGATTTCCACAGAAAGATGTTTCCTGTAATAATGTAGTGGTTGATTAAATAAAATATAAAACCCTACTTAAAGAAGAAATGCTGAACATGATGTATTTTGTTTAACAGAATGTTTGTCTTACATTTAGCGACATGAAATATAAACAAAATTATTGCACAGGTGAGGCAAATAGGAAAGCATTTTGCCAGCACCTACATTGGGAAATAGTAAGAACAATTATTAATTAAGCTACTAAGAACAATAGATAAGATCCTTCCATGTTTTGCAATGGTTATAGCATGTATCGTTGGGGTATACACTATCATACATGTGTACCAGGTATTATTTATTCTACCGTATTTGTAAATGCATACAGTAGTTTATTCTGTTATTTTCATATATCTCATAATTAGCTCAGGATTATTATTGCATGATACCAAGTTTGTAATTGTCTACTTTATACAGTTAAAGTCAGTTGTTTTTTTTCTGCAGTAGACAACATACAGTATCCTACATATTTTCGGCAGAAGGAAGTCTGTTTAAGCTAATACAGTACTTAAATATGAAAAGAAAAAAACATACTCCATAATGTCAAGAGCATTTACTATTCTTGTATTAAAAATACAATTGATTTACATGTTATTTGAATGTGTTTTTAGCGTCTAAACTTTTTTTTTAAGTAAATGCTCATACTTTTCAACAGAGGGTGCCATCAAAAGACATTTTGTTTTAAATACTGGTAACCAAAAATTGTCAGAAATCTGTCCCAACCTATATTTTTTTCAGAAATGTTCTTACATGTTTTATATAATTGTATTGATAGAATATTCATATTTTGTCCTCGTTATCAGCTAACTATAAATTGTATGTTTTTTTTAACTTAAGCATAGTAAGGCTTCACAGGTAAATAAAACATTTTAAGATTTGAAAAACAGACCAGAACTCCTACTGTGTCTCACTTTATTCCAGTCTGTTTAATTAAACGTTGGCTTTAGCGATCTAGAGGCTGCACATTGTCTGTCCACAATCACACTGTGCATATACATGTCTATCACACCGTCGGACATGGTGACTATTGAGCTAATTACATTTCTACTTATGGTTTCACATACATTCAACTTCATAACCACCTTAGACTTCATAATCATAATGCATAAAATAAATCCCAACGAAGCACATAAACAGTAAATATAAAGCCCCGATCAAAGTAAATTAAGCCCAGGTGTGTGTGTGTGAAAGAGCACATAGCAGAAAAGATACAATATGACCTCAATTGCAATGCACTGGACAGAGGAACTTTCAGATTGCAGTCTGGGTTAAGGACAAATAAACAAATAGTAAAGCTTAAGAGAAAATGATTGTATTGTAGAGCCCCTTAATTTGGACAAAATGATTTACCTTTTAAACTTATGTTACAAAAACAATAAATACCAATTTCACAGGGACCATACGTTACTCCTTTTTTGAAAAGTCACACACAACAATTTAGGAAAAAATGTCTATAACTGATTTTTTCTGTGGGAAAATATTTCCCTGTCTACGTTTGCTATTTTTTGATACTCCTTAATCGCCTAGAAGGAACATTTTAAAATTGCTTGGCTTTTTTCACTTACCTTGATAAATTAAAATTCATCTTCAAGGTAATAGATTCCCCAATTGGTATGTGGTGACAAACAACAAATGGCTATTGTGTACACATAAAGTAAACATCTACAAAAATAATGTAAAAAAAACATTTAAAAAGTATAAAGAATAAAACATATTCATGATAATGCTAGCTGTGTGTTATGCTGTTGTGGTATCTTCATGCTAAGCCAGAATGAATGATGAGAATATAATTTCACTGATGATGGGAGTTGTACGTGACTGATTCATTCTGAGTTACTGTATTTACTGTAAATTAGTACATTTGGGAGATGGATTTTCTTAGAATCCAGGGAAGAGACTATTTCTAAGAATTTTTTTTACGTACAGATAAGTTAATGTAAGTAAAGCAAAGCTCTGTTATTAATGTAATTTAATATATAAAACACAGAAGATTGTCATAGTACTGAAGTTACTGTATGCACTGATGAAAATTCAGTTTACAATATCACATTGTGGTTTTTCATTTTTTTACAGTCAAATCTCTCTTTTCAATGTGTAGGCTACACATTGTAGGCTAAGAAGTTAAATAAAACATTAACCCGATTAATGTTGTATTTGTATTTTTAAATATATATATATTTTAAGTTTAAGGCCGTTAGTGAAGAAAACATTACATTTTATATGTTCGAGTAGGTAGCTGCGTCAGCATGCGTAGGCTGTAGTGTAAAGGAACACGTAAAGGTTTATTCTATGCTGAAAAGAGAAGAAAAGAAACGTTTTGGCTACGGGTGTGCCTTCTTCTTTTCGCATACATTTTATAGGTTTATGAACATTACGCAAATCTAAAAGTATATCCATTGTTAATATGCTACTTTATAGATTCAGTTTATTTATTTGCTGAATTTATTAACTTGTAAACACAGCTTCCCCCCCGGAGATTTATAACCTACAATGAGAGATGTCCATGTAGTATTTCCAGAATAGCTACTTAAAAAGTATTTGTAAAGGCTTCTCGGCGGCTGCTGGTGGCTAATTCGGTGAAGAAAAAGTCTCAAGACACAGGCTGAGCTCTTTGCCCAGGCTAGTTCCAACCTGGGTCCTATTGCTCTACATCTCAGTAGTAGATCACCTCACCTTAGTAGATCCGAGTTTCCGCTTTCCGCCTTTAGAAGGATTCCTTCTACTTTTTACAGTTTATTAGTAAACACTTCCGATTTGTACAATGTTGTACTAATGTTCAGTTACTCAAAGAATAATAGTGACGGCATAGAATACATTTAATACTATGCTCTCTCATTAGTATATACAGTATATTATTATTAAGTGATGCATTACAGAAAAAAAACATGACGAAACAGTTTGCCGGTACCTAGAGACTGTAGTGATGCCAGTGAAGGATGAGCCGCTAATCAGCCCTAAACTCTTCGCAATGGTTTCAAACAACGTATGTCCAGAATAGATCAATCACGTCCCACTTTTTCATTCTGAGTTTTTCCATCTATATATTTTAAAAAACAAAATACCGAAGTTAATTAAAAAGGTGACTGGTAAGTGGGCGTATCAGAGGAGCACTTGAACGAGCGCTACAACGGTTAGTGAGAGTGTACTAATCGCTTTTTTAAAATAATTCAGGGACCAAACTAATCTGCGAAGATTCCTGCTCTGGGGTGGGAATCTCTGCCAGAAAACTAAATTTTGAAACATTAGGCAATCGTATGGTTGACAGTAATAAATAACTGTATTTCAAAGGGACAAAATATAACTATTTTTATTTTTTTTAAAGTAATAATCTCAAAGGAGGTTACCGGGTTAGGTTTAAAAATGCACATTGTGCCCAAATGACTTGATGTTTTTGAGATGATGTTTCAGAGGTATGAGGTATTACAAGAGTACGTACACTTTAGAGGAACTTGACAAACAAAGTCATGTGAATGGTAGTAAACTATTGGCGAGAAACAACATTTTGGCTACAAATAGTGAGGAGTCGTAGGTGTAGATCATGCAGAAGATTCTAAGCAGCAGAATTTTAAAGTTGACTTGAAACCTAACAGGAAGCCAGTACAAGGACTTGAAGACAGGATTCCAGCTGCCAAATTCATAACATGATGTAACTTGTTCAACAGCCAATCCAGGATTGAAAATTATGCCAAAATATATATTATCCTAGCAGCTATATCACCCTGCAACTTTTTTTTTTGAAAAAAAGAATAGGCACTGTCCTTCGGATAAGATGTTAACTCTGGTGTCCTGGGCAAATTTCCTTCTGGCCTTTACCAATCATGGCTTCCTACTAATCCCCACATGCGGATACAGACTTACACACATTCACAGCAAAGCCAATCATTTGAAATGTCAATAAACCTACCAGATAGAATTTGACGTAGTGCACATGATGTACATTATATTGTCTTTGGACTGCGAGAGGAAACCAGAGCACCAGCAGGAAACCCATGTGAACACAGGGAGAACATGCAAACTCCACAAAGAAACCACTCCAGATCTGGAATTGAACCCAGGGCCCCTGTGCTACGAGGAAGCAACGCTAACTACTGCACAACCATCCACCCTATCAGTATGCAGTATCAAGTAAACAAATGTTTAGCAAGTATAATGAAGTGTTATGTGTTTGTTTACTCTCATTACATCAATTGAAATTCTACTGTTCGATCTATAAGGATCTTTTTCATTTAGTTGTTCTTAAATGATTGACACCTGAAGAAGGCTCTATGGCCGAAACGTTGTATTCTCTTTCTTCTTTTTTTCAGCCTGGAATAAACCTATTACTTGTTCCTTTGCAGCCTACGCATGTTGACGCAGCTACCCACTTTAAATGATCTGTATTCAAATATGACTGTGCATACTTAGGGGACAGTGTACGTGCGTACAGTATACTTTAGGTGAGTAATCAACCAGAGGTTACTATAATCAGACTGTTTATCATTACCTTGTGACTTCTATCATTATTTTAAATGCGTCAAGGAACTACATTTTTGTGAAAAGTAACACTGTACATAAAAATCTATTACTATTTTAAAAAAGAGCATCATGTCTCTTTACAATGACATTTTTGAAGCCTGTAATTGTCACCCCTGTGAACTTGGATACCACTAAGTCTTTTTTATAATTGGTTTATTAAAAGGCACCTGGACAGTACAAAGACACACAGCGATATTAAACTCTGTGGAGAGAATAAAACCAGTTCCCAGCTTGACTTCAAACTTCCCCTTGAAAACCACTAACCTGAATAACCATTTTAATTAATATTTAAATTAGTTAATCAGCCATTGCAAAGATCTATCCTTTTTTAGAAGATGAAAGTTATTATAATAGTATTGGAAGTAATAGTAATAGGTTTATTCCATGCTGAAAAGAGAAGAAAGTAAACAACGTTTCGGCCGTGGAGCCTTCTTCAGGTGTGTATTCTGCATATTCAAATATTCAAAACAACATCTGATTCTCTTGAGGTTTACTGTACATATCATTTGTTTTCAGACACTTAGTTTCTAAGGTGCTATATACAGTAAATTAAGTTTATTGTTAAAAGTGGAAACACACTTTACTATTAATCAACTTCTTTGCCTTTATGAACCTCGTTTTGAGGTGTGCAATTCTGACTCCTTATACTCTGAAAAACAAATCCTCAAAAAGTATCAGCTGCTGGTTCATATGACTAACATAGAAGTAAGAGTAAAAGGAATTGCGTGGACAATCAGATAAAAAAACAATCAAAACTAAACAGAACACCAGTTAACATTAATAATTCATGGGAAGTACTATATTCTAAGAAGGTGTGGGAGAGAGCAATTCCTATTCTTAGAATCCCCCTAGGATAGTATCTTCCTGGAATGTTCCTTCTTAACAATGGAGATTTGCATATCAGCATTCTTACAGAAAATCTCCCTTTTCTAAACTCTATGTACATAAAAATTATTCATATACATGTATAAGCTGTCAAAATTATTTTTTAATGTTTCGTTTCTTTTACTATTCCTTTTTGTATATACAGTAACTTCAAAGAGGATTTTGTATGGAAAATCTCTACAGAAAAATAAAGTATACCAGATCCACAGGTATTTCAATTTTTATTGAAAGATGACTGAAGACTATATTATAAAGGATATCTAGATATTTACTTTGATTAGCTTGTATAATTCAGTTTTCATTTTCCTCCATCTATCTCATTTTTGGGTACAAGCTAACATCAAAAGTGTGATGACACAAGTGTGAAACAATTAGAAGTACAGTATTTGCGATTTTCAGTTTTTTTTCTTTTTGGATGTATATTCAATGAAGTTGAGCAAATGGGACATTTTCAGGTTGACTTTGAAAGCTTCTTTACCACAAACTTTCTATTTGATTTTCTGAAAGGGTTACATTGTATGACAGTTGGCTGGTCATTATTATTTCAAAATGAAAGTTAAAAATGCATGAAAGCATTGTAATGTTGTCAGCATTGCAAGTAAACTACCTAGGAAATAATGTATTATTTCATATGCAGTTACACTGGAAAATATGGATAGATTAAAAAGTGTTAATTTGAAAATGTTAAAGTTGCAAATCAAGCAAGAGAATATGTATCAGTATGTATCAGAAGATAAAATAAAAACTATATTTCACTTAAACATGCTCACTTTTAACATTTTAATTTATAGTTAAAGTAGGGCATGATTTTACTAGATAGAAAATAACCTCTTTACGTGTGGGTTCTTGTGTTTTTTTTTCAAAGGCCTGGAGAGCTCAGGACCCTAGATCACAGAATGTAAAGTTGTTAGTTTTTTCCACGTTTAATTCCTGAAAACCCCTTAGAAAACCACATAAAAAAGCTTTAGAAATCCCTATCTAAAATTAGCTTGAAATGGTTTTCACGGTGAAGTCTGATATCTTAACTGCGTGGATCTCTTCAGGTGAGTGACAAAATTTAAAGTTCCCAGAAAACATGTTTCCTGTGAAAAGAGGTGGTGTTCGGACAGCACAACTGATACTCCCACTCTGGTGCATTATTTCCTTTAACTGGAATATTCTTAAAACTGACTAGACAGTACATGCTGGTTAATACTGCTGTAGGTGTACTACATACTTTCATCCCCTTTTGTTCACCCAGTACAATGTAGAATGGTAAAATGATAAAGTATTGTTCGAACAATGTGGCTGGTTCATACATGAGGAGTCTTTACGTATGCAGGCCTATAGGAGAGGCCTCAAAAAGATGCCAAAGCTGCTGTCATTTCTTTAACAATCCATGATACTCTGTGGTTTGTTACACACCTAAAATTACAAATAACATTTTTATTGACATTTGTACTGCCAAAAAACGCCAAAAAAGTGGTATTACTTGAAAGTAATAAAATTAAATCTGGTACAAGAAAAAGGTTTATTTTGCACAAAGTGTAAAAACATTTCCAAAACAGAAGCGTAGCAGTTATCTATTAAAACTGCAACACATATACAACACTGAAGAAACTTTATACCAAATCTTTCAAACAAGTTAGAAACACCAAAGTGCACACTAAACAGATAATGTCATACCATACTAAACCTTGTTGTATCCCAGCACTTTCTAATATTATGCAAGTACCTTTATAGAATGTTACAGGATAATGGGAAAATAATAAAATCATGTAAGGTAGATTAATCAGACTACCACTCCTGACACATTAGTACTATCAGAATTACAACAATACAACAAACTCCACAATAAGATTTTCCAAATTATTCAATAAAACAAAAATGTACATTTCAAGCTACATCTAAAGTGCACCAAATACACAATTGCTGTAGATTGTAGAAAAACTCATGTTGAGTTGCTTCTTTTGAATTAATATTTTGAACCATCCACTAAATAATGAAATAAGTAATTGAGTAAAGGGGAATGTACGAATCAAAGAAAATAAATCAAATAGTAGTTGGACCCCCAGCTACCCCAGTTTCTCAGTCTTGTTAGTGCTTAATCGTACATCTGTTGAATGCTTATGTTTCTGCTTTACTGCCATAAAGAGAGGAAAATGATTGGGAAGACATTGACAGGAACATTGGAATTTTTAATATTTACAGTGACCAGAGTCTCAAATGTCCTACAGACAGACACATTTACAAATTATTCAGAACTGAGCACAACTGTTTAAGTAAAAACAATGAACAACACCACAGGGTTCAGGTGATCTTTTCACTGTTGAACTACAGTATTTAAAAAGCTTTCTGTAGTGGTGGACATACTGATACTTATTCATCGTTAATTAATTAAAAGGAGCTCCAGATCATGAAGAAATGCACCAACAATGCTTGATATAAAAACAAAAGAAAAAAAACAAACTATTTTTTTGGAGAGGGAGTTATCTTGTGAGGTTAAGTAGAGCAGGATAATTTATCTGGAAATAAGTTGCAATTCTGTCCAAAACCTAAAAAAGCTTCAATTTAAAAGAACTTTAAAGTTCACTAAATTTCAAGTTACTCTTAAAAAAGTTGAAAAGGTCTTAAAATGCTCTAGTTTTAAACATTTTGAATAAAGGCTGCCTGTACAACTAGCGATCAATACAGTAGATTTGAAAACAGAATTGTACTTTAAATTCCAGAAATTTGTTGACAACAAAGTCACAACTTACTGTACAAGTTGTATATGACTGAAAAACATTTCCTTTTCTTTAATAAAAAAATGTTCCTTTAAATCAATTTTATAGTTCAACTTAAACAATTAGACAGTAAACCAACAGGTGTAGGAATCTTTAAGCTTGGAACTAGAAAGTTCTGAATATCCAGGATATACTGAAAGTTATGCATACAGCATATTGAAATTACACCTTTAACACAATGAATTTGAAATTTGAAGGTATGAAATTGATTCCTTATGTTATATGTAATGCCTAGATTTTTTTCTATAGAATATATGAACCACTGTTTTAAAAGAGGAAAACATCAATGAAAGGCGAAATAAAATGAGTTCTACTAATAATGGCTTGGAAACAAGTGGGTGTTTATTTCAGATGAGAAAGTAAAAGGAAGGGAAAAAACGTTTTGGCTGTTGAGCTTTTTTCAAGGTGAAAACATTTTATTTTTAGCCGAGTAATTAACCTGAACTACAAGTTCATGTACTGATAATTCCAAGTTAGCCAGTTACAGACGTCTAGGGGGAACTAGCAGTAATAAATTACCATTGGTCAGCTTTTTCTACAACTTATCATTCCATTCAGTTACATTCAGTTTTTCATTTTTACTGAACTGTTTTAAACTATCAACTTAATATGTGGTGCTTTCTGTACCAAAAATCTGTGGTGGAACAGGCTGAACTTACATTCTTTAAAATCCCTACATTTGTTTATTACACATACTGTATTTTTACTACAAACTATTACCTCTACCATACAGCTCTTGCGTTAACAATAAAAGGAACAGTTGTTATCTCAATTAGCACATCTCTCAAGTCATATAATGTGACAAACGCATTGTTATCTACATAATATTCATCTAGATATTGCATTTTTATTATGTTACTATGGTTACTATGGTGAAACCAGATTGAGAAGGGAATAACAGGCTGGAAGAGACTTTGTCAGACTTACTAAAACAGATTTATTGCTGTTATTTCTACAATGGGTGTGCTAGTCACTGGGAAAGGTAGCTAAGACCTAAGAGAGATAGAGAAAGACATCTGGAACTGACTTGATGCAAAGGAGTCTCTCCCCATTTTTATGGAGGAAAAGGTGGGAAAGGGTTGCTGGATCAGTCCACTCTGAGGTGTGAGGAATGTTACATTATTTAAAAATAACAGAAGCCAATACCTACCAGTTAACATTCCTAAATAGGGCAGCAGATGCAGAGAGATACAGAGATGATACAGAGACCATTTGATCTGGAGCTATATATATACTGTATGTAAACACTTGGGGGTGGTGTTGTCAGTTAACTGTTATGAACAGCAAAAAAATACAATATGTATTCAGGAGGCCCCCGAAGTACATCAGCAAATGTCAAGAATGGTTGCCCCTAAAAGCAGGGTATTTTAGCTGTAAAATTCAATTTGAGCTTTATTGTACTCTTTGGAGAAATTTGTTGAAAAGCATCACCCCTTAAAGAAACACTGGCTGTTCAATGCAAAATTAAGGACAGCATAGACCCTGACATCTGTTGCCCCTACACCCATTTTTGCTCCGTGACGCAAGCAGTGTGTGACAAAATTCTGAATTTGGAGAATGACAAACACGTCATAGTAGCACAGTTAACAGAACCGGAGCTCATGAGGTGAATTTCACAATCATTTGAAGTCTTTGTAAAGGAAATTGATTCAGAACACAAGTATGTACTTCCCAATTGTGAGGTGTGTTGGCTAAATCATGGAAATGTGCTCAAACACTTATTCGTTCTCTGAATTAAATTAGAATATCATGTCATAGAAGTGTAAAATTGTATTTGAACTCTTAATGATCTTGGTTTGAAGTTGCATGGCTGTCTTACAGACGTAAAAAGACTCTCAGGCAAAACTGAAGCGGACAACTTCACGGAGTAGGCGCACTGTCTCACTTTCCCTTCTGAGATGGATTGAAAGAAGAAAGTGTTACGGTACATTTCCTTGAGATATTATGGAAAACTTGACTTGTTGAACTTGACAATCCAATGACAGGTTTTTCAATTTCATGTTACATGCAAGTGAAACCCCACTGTTTGACAGCTCCTTTATTGCCAGTGTATCTAATGTGCCTGCTTCAGATTAACTCTGTTTGAAAGGCAGCATAATTCCCAATTAAATGTCATGTTACATGAGAAGAATGTGGTAGAGTTTTAACGAGTAATGAGTACCAAAATGTGCAATTTAAGGAAACAGTAAAGCATAACATCTAAGGACAAACTATCAATAATGAAACTGAACATGCCCAAACTGAGAATCCACTTGATAAATTACCACCTGTATGGTGTGTTTGACAGATGATGATATCACACCTTGTGCCTAGCTTTACTGGTTGCTAAATAACAAGCTCATAGCTGTCACTAATTCTCTAAGTAACATTTTTTATTTAACATTTCTCTACCTTCTCTTAAACGTTTTTTGACTGTTTTTAAAGAGGAAGTTATATGCTACTAGATACAACACAGCAAATTCATAAACCTTAAAATATAACGTGTCACGTTTTAAACGTTTTAAAAACGACTATTTTATTCGGCTTCCATATGTTTTTGATCTATGTGGCCGAGTCATGCAAAAACTGAAAAAGCGAGCACTACTGTATTTAAGTAAGAAGCGCATTACGTAATGTCCCGTGTTGCCGTACAACATGTCCACCTCCGTGGTGCAGATCCTTTTCCGGTTCAGAATAACTTCAACTTTCACCCCATCTTTCTCTCTTTCTTTTCCGGTTGCGCTGCCATCAGGTATGGTGGTTTGTGTCTCGTCGTGAAAATACTTTTAGGAATCTATGTTAATCTGCTGTCAGGATTGTTTTATATATACCTCTTTTTGCGAAATACATACCTGCTAAGGCTTTAAATAAGGTTTTGTGTTATATCTGTAGGATTGACTCTTGTCAAGTATTAGTTTTAAATAAAACCCGGACTCATCCAAAAAGACCTTTCTGGTCTCAGTAGAAGGCCTTAGGAAACATTCTGTATTTTTATTTCTTATGGGATTATATGGTTTGTTTCGTAAATTGATATAATTTTTGCTACCTTGATTTATGAAGTAGTTCGCTAGTTTTGAACTTGTAGTCGCAGAAAAAATAGTTTAGATGACAAGATATCTGGTGTTCATGTCCCGTGTAGTTGTACAGACTTGATTTAAAATGAGTGGGATGCACTGCCCTGTTTTTTTAATGAAACTAAAATTATTTCTTTTTATCTCTTCAGGATAAACATGGTTCAGCGTCTTACGTACCGTCGTAGGCTGTCCTACAATACAGCCTCTAACAAAACAAGGCTGTAAGTGTGTTTTATATATTTATATCATATGTATTTAAAATCTAACGGTGTTCACAATTAGTCGTATTATGCTGGACATAGACTACATAAGACAAGACGGATATCTTAAATGTGTATGTCTAGTTTGAATGAGAGAAAGACTTCTGTTGATGATGAAGTACCAGTAAATAATGGTTGAAACTTAAGTAGAAACATGCCAGTCCCTTACGAATGCTTCGTGCGTTCATCTGATTAGCTAACGACCAACTACACATTATAGTTAGTATGTTACTTGATGGATTTGTGGAATTCTAATACATTTTACATAGAGAATTATTTTTTTTGGCACCTATGTTTCTACACGGCTATCAAGTCTTTTGGTGGGGCCCAGTGTTAGTTAAGTCTGTACAATTTGGTATTAGTGTTTGAGTTCAATCCTTTGGCACGACAGAGTTACTGCCTTGCAGCACTTGAGTTCTGGGTTTGACTCCAGACTGGATGCCTTCACCAGGGTGTTTGCAAGCTCAGTGTATTTGTGTGGGTCGTCTTAGGTTGTTCCCATCTCCTACCCCAGTAGAGAGGCATGCTGTGCAGGTTAACTGGCATCTTTAGATATCCCCCTGTATGTGTGTGGGTCGCTTCAGGGAACTGGCATCCCAAACAGAGTGTAGAGCGTACCTTGCACCCGTTGTCTTCTGTGCAGTTTCTGCTCTCTAAGGGTGATGTGGTTAATCAAAATGGAATTTAACTATGGCGCTTGAGGCATCTGATTTGGATTTATTTTTCACTTAATTTAGACGTTTTCTTGTGTTATTGAAGGATTTGTTAACTTGGGATTGAAAAGTAAATCAAAGATGTCGTGCAGCTGAGTGTACGGTATGAGCCCAAATCAGGAGACAGGAGCCCTTCGAGACCAGAGCTGACAATCTGTAACCTAGCACAGTGACATTGATTATAGTGTTGAACACGTGGAATCACTGAAATTTCCTCCTTTGACAGGTCTCGAACCCCTGGTAACCGCATCGTGTACCTGTATACCAAGAAGGTGGGCAAAGCACCCAAGTCTGCCTGTGGCATCTGCCCTGGAAGACTGCGTGGTGTAAGTATACCAGACGCATTCTTACATAGTTACCGTTTTCATACGTCTTTCAAGTGCACAGTGAAATCCTCTGCATTTTTAAGGCATTTCAGCTTTGTGAGAAATTATTTGCCGAGTAAAATGTCACGCGTTTGTGTAATGTATGGTTTTCCATTGGTAATTGTTGGGAGACATGGTTTTATTTTTCAAATTGCTATTTCGGTAGACTGCACCAGCCAAGGTGCGATGAAAACCACACAGCTGTCTTGGGAAATTGGTGTAGCCAAACAGTTGCCTCTTTTGGTAGAAGCAGTCCAGAGCTCAAATATCCAAGTAGTTGTCAGATTTTAGTTAGAAACAGCATTCTGTTACCCGACAGGTGTTTGGACAGAGGTTTAGGGCTTTCTTAGCTGTTTTTAACCCACTTCATTCCTACTGGTGCTGAATCAATTGTGCGTAACCCTGAGGAGCTCTTGACCAGGCGCAGCGCTTACATTTGTAATAGAGGGTACAGGATGTAGGATTTTTACCTCACTAGAACCCTTTACTGAGTGAACCACCCAGATGCCTAATTTACAGTTGTGTAGCCGGAACTGATTTATAGCCTTTTGATTTAGAGTTTTCGGGTTAAGGTCTGGGTCCAGTGGAAAGGTTTGTTTAAAATATTCCATAATCTAAAAAGATTTGGAATAAATGCTGATGTATTGATGTCACACTTGTGATTGAAAGCAGCTCTCCAAAGAATACAGAAACTTGCACACAGGATAGGCTGATAATCTCGTCATTGTAGATTGTTTGCAGAGACAATTGGTAATGGTTGGTTGATAATGTGTTTGATTTGATATATTAATTATATGGTTTTAGTTTTAGAAATGTTTACAGGTAGTTTTTGAAAAATGACAGTTTAAAATGATAAACTGAAGAAATGGCAGATTTGAGTTGATGCTTCAAGCTGACGGTTATACTTTGTTTGATGGTCTAATTCAGTGGTTCTCAAACTTTTTGGACCAAGTACCACCCCTGATCTAACCAAAGCATCCAGGTACCACCTACAAGTCATCTTCTCATAGGAACCCCAGAAAATCTCAATAACCAACATGAGCGCTTGTACACACACACACACACACAATAAATATTATAATAAACTTTATTTGATATAGTGCTTTTAAGGTGGCTTCTCAAAGAACTTTACAGAAAAAACAGGAACAACAACAATTAAAAATAAACAATATAAAAAGCACCATTTCAGTGAGAGGGGTGAGCCTGTGTAGTCAAGCAAAGCAGATGTGAATTCATCGGTTGAGCTTTGATACAATTCACAGCAGAGTCTAATAGGTTTTAAATCGTCAGGCATTTTCTTGACTGCCAAGGCCTTGCAGTGGATACTGCAGTGCGTCCACTTCATATCTGGAGCAACCTCTTTAATTCGTGCAACTACACCGCTGTATCGGCTTGTCATCGCTCTAGCACCGTCTGTACAAATTCCGACGCATTTTATCCAGTTGATGCCATTCTCTTCGATAAATTCATTCAGAAACTGAAAAATGTGCTCTCCTGTAGTTCCTGTTGGTAGCGGCTTACAGAACAGAAAGGCCTCGTGGGACATACCCTCAAACTTGTATCTAGTGTAAATTGGCCAAATCAAACACATTCACAGACTCATCTAATTGCAGTGAAAAGCATCTGCTCATCTTAACGCGTTCTAACAGTGTCTAACAGTCATTCTACGAGTGACCGTGTCTTTCAGAGGGGCCAGCAGGTCGAGCTGTTTAGCAGCCTTTTCTCCATACAATACGTGTCAGCTCTTTTTGCCAAGGGTAAACAAAGTTCTTCACAAGTAGTGTGAGGCTTACCTGCTTTAGCTATCCGCAGGCTTGCATTTTTCCCCGTTTCTGTTTCAGAAGTTCGTCTCAGAAGTTAAAAGAAGTTTTTATGTAATGTGCATGGGAGCGAAACACAGAGACACTCTGTGTATTTTTTTCAAATTAACCTGGAACAGAATTTAAATATTTTTCTGTTATCATGCTTTGTGTTTTCACAAGATTGCCAGTGTTCCTTAACCATGCACATTCTCCTACCTCCCTATTTGCTGAGGATAACTTTTTTAAAATACAATTGGTCACTTACGTTCGTAGTATGCATTTCTATGCTATCCTGTGCTTAAAAGGTTGGCATTGCTCCAAAATCACGCACATTCTCTTACCTTCCTATTTGCTGGAGATAACTTTTTAAAATACAATTGGTCATATACGGTTGTAGCACGCATTCCTATAGAATGGTATAGAATTACATCGTAGCTCTTGTGTCCACTCAAGTATTAGCGCACACTGTATTGTAGTACGTAGGCTGCGTATTGGACACGTATTAAAATAAAAAATATGAAAACCCTTCCTGATTTTTCAGTGCGCACAAATTTCCTGGCGGTGCTCTGTGGACCACAAGTAGTAGGCATACCATAGTGTGAGAACCACTGGTCTAATTCTTTTGTTTGTAAAATTGTTTTAAGGACTTTGGTTATTGAATGAAAGTGGTCAGCATGCTTCAATTTTTAACAATTTCTCTAGTCTACAGACTTTAATCCTTAACTTTATTTTGCTTTTTAGACTGTATTATTGACCATTTTGTATTTGTCCTTTATATAATATATTAAGCGGTGTTTGTGAATTGGGAAATCTTCCAAGAAATGTATGTTAATAAAATGTAAACAATTACAGTTTGTGTTGAGAGTGCTGATATGATAGGTGATGCATTTGTAGAAAAAATCCCTGTATGCAAGTGCTACGAGGAACACTCACTTTTAAAATGTTACAGAATTGAACATGAACATTTCAAAGTGTTTTTTCTTGAGTATAGCAGTAATACTGCTCCTTTTGATCACAGTCTTTACCTTGGTGCTGGTTTGTATTTTGCCTTGGGTGTGCAGTTTGAAGCTTGTATCTGTTAAGTTAAATAGTAGGTTTACAACTGACTTCAATTTCTGCAGGCTTTTCCATTTACTGTACTTCTTATGTAGAATTTGCTTTTCCTTCTTTTAGGTGCGTGCTGTTAGACCTCAGGTTCTGATGAGGCTCTCAAAGACCAAGAAGCATGTCAGCAGAGCTTATGGTGGTTCCATGTGTGCAAAATGTGTGCGTGACAGGTAAGGTGATAGGAGTGTTTGCTTCTGTTAACATTTTTGTGTTGATCTGAAAATTGAGCTTTTTTAATGTAGTGACAAGCCTACAAGCCAATATGTTCTCACACTTGGGCTGGAGTTCAAAGTATAATAGTATTAAGTATAGGGCTGGGCGATATGGCCAAAAACATTATCACGATAAAAATGTTCATATCAGTCGATATCAATAATTATCACGATAAATGTCAAATCGTAATTTCTTTCAAGTTTAAGGCAGATTTGTTCTTGTGAGTGAAAGTTGAAGAAACCAGACAGTTAATTGGTAAAATAAACAACTTTTTATTTTAAGAACACAACAAACACTTGCCAAACAGCAGAAACATTAAACAAATCTGTTAGCTGCCTGGTCTGCAACATACACGCGCACTCGCTCAGTATTTTGTGGGCATGCGCATATCATAAACATATATATCGAACATTTATCGAACTTTTGTTAGAATTATATCGAGGTAAATTATATCGCGATAATTATCGTTATCGAATTATCACCCAGCTCTAATTAAGTATTAAAGTAATCAGTAAGTGTAGTCTCATGCAAATGCATAGCATCTGGTATTTTAAAGGAAATTGGTTACCCTTTAGAATTAAACTGGTGGTATTGTAAATTTAAAGCTTTTATTTTAATAAGAATGAGAAACCTTGTAAAGACTACAGTTTTGAATACTTGTCCTAACTTCAGAACACCTCTGTAAAATACCTTTTTTGGATGTTTCACATAGGAACACTTCTTTTGTAAAATTGTAATTTGTGTATTGTTTGCTTAATGGTCATTAAAGTTTAATTTCATACAGGTCTGTCTTAAGTAGCTCTGGCAGTTTTGTGTAATGTGATCTTTACAGGAGACAATTCAGAAGCCAATAGTGCTGTTTTATGGAATGATTTTGAATCTATAAAAAGTCTGTCAATACTTGTCCCCTCTTGACTTAATGATAGATAGCTTGTCTGCTGTGATCATAATCTCTTTAGCGAAAGCTGTAGTTCACAGAAATATTCCTGGGTATCCAGTCCAGTTCCTAATTGTTTCACACTTGCGACATTTTATTGTTAATGAATGACTAGACAGCAGATGTGGGACATTAGTTAAAAGTTAAAAGATCTGGAAATTCCTATCCTTTTAAAAAACCTTACTATTTATTACATTTTATTTACATTCATTAAAATTTGATATCTGTGATAGGTTATTCTCAAGAGTTCGGGATTGAAAAGCATGACCCTATTAAACCCACTGCTGAATACACGATTTAGTCTTTTCCAGTTTGTAAAAATGCCTAATTTAATATAGAATTTTTAGTTTTTCTTGGTGTGGCTGTATTCTGTAGGAAAGCTGCTGGTACAATTAAATGAAGTGTTAAAATTCCTCTTTGTCAAGGACTTTTAATATGTTCACTAAAGCCGTCAATAATTGAAACCGTGTATAAATCCTAATTTAACTATTTGTGTTCTATTTCCACAGAATCAAACGTGCTTTTTTAATTGAGGAGCAGAAGATTGTTGTCAAAGTGCTGAAGGCACAGGCACAGAGCCAGAAGTCAAAGTAAATGTCTGTATTTCTAATGCCACAATAAATAACTTTAAAAAAATAACCATGTGGTCCTTCTGTTGTCATTGGTTTTTTTGTGGTTGGAATGTGCAGTATAGTAAGAATTCTTTGTACGCTATTTATGTTTTTTGTAGGTGATACTATGTTTTTAATTCAATGACTTACAGTTAAGGGGGTAATTCTTTAATACGCTCTGACACCATTAAACAGGTCTCTATCTTTGGGCCTGGAAGAGCCTCATTTATGCCACTCAAGAAATGGCTTTCTGACTGACATCTTGTTCTGGATTGAAATTAAGTTAATTTCAGTTCATGGGCATTTGAAGTCCAACTTAATTGCAATTAGATCAATAATTGATCACAGTTACATTGTTCTACGTCTTGGAACTGGGGCTTTAATGGTGGCCTGAAAATTTTGGAAAGTTCCCCAGGACGAGGGCAGACGTCTCCTGATAAGCTGCGTTAATGCCCTTTATGGTAAAGAATGGCCATGTTGTTCAGGTGCAAGATAATTTTTTTAAATCTGCATCTGTTGATATGGGGTCATGTTAATAGTTTAAATACAATTGTTATAAAACCAACTAATGGCTCTTTGGCCCTGTGTGGTGTTTTTAAGATAGTTACAAACTATAGAAAGTGGTAAAGTAAATTTATGAAGTTTTAGGCAAAAGTTTTAACAGGTGAGAAATAATTATAATTCCTTAAATTTGCATAGAGCTTTCCTGGACACCCCACTTGGCATTTCTGCAGGTAATGAGTACTTCCCACCACAACCAGTGTGTAGCACCACCTGGGTAATGCAACGGCAGTTGAAGTACACCAGTACTCTCGCTACACATCAGCTATCAGAGGGGTGGAGAAAGAGTACTGACACCTGTTCATAGTTGGGGATTATTAGGAGGCCAGGACACTGCGGTTAACGCATTCTATTTTTGAGAAACACCTTGGGATTTTGATCACGGAGGGTCAGAACTTCGGTTTTACATCTCATCTGAAGGACGGTGCTTTTTTACAGTATAGTGTCCCTATCAATTTACAGAGCAATTAGGACCCAAATAGACCACAGGGTGAACACTCCCTACTTGTCCCATTAACGCCTCTTTCAGCAGCAACCTTACCTTTCCGAGGAGGTCTCACATTTGGCCACAAACTATCAAAATTGGCTAGATGGGCCATTGTAAGCTTCAGAGGAACAAGTAAATAATAATAATTGCTTACACTTATATAGCACTTTTTCTGAACACTCCACTCACTTTACAGATAATGGGGACTCCCCTCCACCACCCCCAATGTGCAGCACCCACCTGGATGATGCGACAGCAGCCATAGTGCGCCAGAACGCTCACCACACATCAGCTATCAGGAGGGGAGCAGAGTAATGTAGCCAATTCATAGAGGGGGGATTATTAGGAGGTCATGATTGGTAAGGGCCAATGGGAAGGGCCAGGGCCAGGAAGGGCCAGGACACCGGGGTACACCCCTACTCTTTTCGAGAAACACCCTGGGATTTTTAATGACCACAGAGAGTCAGGACCTCAATTTTACATCTCATCCGAAGGAT
Organism: Lepisosteus platostomus; assembly: GCF_059453375.1. Taxonomy (NCBI): domain Eukaryota; kingdom Metazoa; phylum Chordata; class Actinopteri; order Semionotiformes; family Lepisosteidae; genus Lepisosteus; species Lepisosteus platostomus. Next base: position 52,891,623 of record NC_142611.1, read on the forward strand.
GGCGCCTGTTTACAGTAGAGTGTCCCTGTCACTATACTGGGGCATTAGGACCCACATGGACCGCAGGCTGAGCACCCTCTAACACCTCTTCCAGCAGCAACCTTAGTTTTTCCCAGGAGGTCTCCCAACCAGGTACTGACCAGGCTCACACCTGCTTAGCTTCAGTGGGTTGCCAGTTGTGAGTCGCAGGGTGACATGGCTGCTGGTGAAAGGTTTGAAAAAAAGCAACGTTTGGGCTTTGAAGCTGTGTTTCATTTCTTCTCTTTTCAGCATGGAATAAACCTTTACTTGTTCCTTTGCAGCCTACGCATACTGATGCAGCTACCCACCTGAACTATATTTGTAACCTTTATGTTTATAAATAATGAAGGAAAACTAATAAATAAAATCAGCCTGTTGTGAGCTGGGCGGTGATAATATCTGCTGGAAATGGCCCGTGAGTTTTTTTGTGGCATAGCTCTGGTGAAAGTAATACATCTGTTCAACATGATAGGATATACAAATATTAATAAAACAAGACAATCTATACAGCATACTGTACAATGTTGCACAACAAATGCCAGTTACACAACAACAAGTGCCAGTCAGTGTGTTTTAGAGTCCTACTGTATGTTCTACAGACCTAGAAACCCAGTGCTCTAATCCTGTAATCTGAAATCACTATACAACACCGTAACAGGCCAAAAAGAGAACAACTCTGGGTCCTAATTAAATATGACTAATCCTAATTTAAAAGAATACAACTGAAATCTAAATCGATCTTCCTACAAAGTGGATGCCCAAAAGTGAATGGGAATCAATATCTCTATTCTAAAGATATATCACCATTCCACAACAAAGCAAATATGAATTTCTTAAATTCTAATAATAATGTTCAGATCACTTAGCTGGAATTTCATCTCCAGGACTGATCAGAACACGGTTCTCTCACATGGAGCAAGCTTGCATCTCCCATTTCTCTCTCCTTTGCTTTCTCTTTCTTGTCTTTCTTGGTGGCAAATTTAAAGTTATGGATTTGATATTACTGGAGAAAAAAATAAGATAAAACGCTATTGAAGAGGTTTCAAAGCACATTCTAACAAATGTATTTCATTTTACCAAATATTATAAAATATTTGCCTTGGTAAAAAGCATGCTTTATATTCGGTTACTCTTGTTAGAATGTTCTAAATATATTTAATGTGCATCCTTTTACATAATGTTGTCTTGTTTTGTCTAGCATCAGTAAAGAGCCTGAAGTGGTTTCAGAAAATTTAGGTAAGGACAGGAGGTGACCCAGTCTTATAAGATTAAAAACTAGTGACTTCCGCAGTCTACTCGAGTGTAAATCCTCAAGCATATTTTTCCTTTCAGTTATGTAAGAATTCTAACATTAATACGGGTGAGGGTGTGGGCTTTTGTCTCCAACCAAGGTTCACACCTAGTGGTAATAGAAATTCCATAGGTACCTTTTTGTCACCTATCGTAAAGCCCAATCAACATTAAATACACGTAACTTCACTGACGCTTTCAAAAAAGTACCAGTGAAAAAACAAGACGCATCGAGCACATAACCGCGTAATTGTGCACAAATAAATGAACTGAAAGCTCTAGAAACTAGGAAGGAATTATTTACGTACTTAGATAGATTAATTAAGCGTGCAACTACAGTCAGCACTTCTGAAAAGTTACATAGTAATGCAGCACTGCATTATTAATCTTAAATCACCCGTTAAGTCATTTAATGTATGAATATTTCACCATTTCCGTTGTCCCTGAAAAAAAAAATAGTACTTAATATACTTGAGCACGTTTAACATTTCTGTGAAACTACATTTCCCAGAGTTATTTTAGTTTGGACACCATTTCGGCTCAAATATGATCTGCAATTAAAGTATATACCACGTAGTAACATTTGGAGCCACCATGGCAGACTACAAATTGCTTCAGTCTCGCCACGTCAACCACAAGAGGTCATATAAGGTGTTTAAAACTGGAATGGGATAATCATGTCTATTTTTTATATTTCGCTTAACAACGAGCTCAGTATATTTTAATTAGTTCAATGAAATATGAACTCCACTATCCCTGTAAATTACTTTATTTAAGTATTTATTATTTATATTTTACTGGTCTTCCAGGACTTGTACTTCCGGGACACGTCTGGGTTTGCTTGCAGCTTCGCGGAGTGGTGTATTGGAGTTCAAGACAGAGCTGATTTCTACATTTTAAAGTATTTTTAACTGTAACTGTTTGGAAGCAGAATGGAGACTCTTTATGGTCTTCCGTTTACTGTACTGGAGTGTCCGAATATAAAACTAAAAAAGCCTTCATGGCTGCATATGCCTTCAGCAATGACTGTCTATGCATTAGTAATTGTTTCGTACTTTCTTATCACGGGAGGTAAGCGTCAATTTAAATTGATAAAAAATGAATGGAAAATGTATTTTATGTGAATGGGTGAAAGGTATACTGTGTTTGAAAACGTGATGTAAATAAAATATGCAATCTTGATTAATACTGCTGATTTAGGTATAAATATAGTTAAGGCCTATATTTTTAATAGACTTTTATTGAAACGCTCTAGGGAAGTAACATTATTCTCTGCATTTTTGGAAAACGCTACAGTATTCTATATTAAAATATTTGTGCTGTGCACAACGCGACTATGTTTCTTTGGAAAAAGCTCTGCAGTGTAGTCAACATCGGGCTTGTGTAAATCTTGAGAGGCGTTGAAAAACTTTACTTTCGAGACTGGACAGTTTCTGACACCTGACATGCACTCTTTCCTTATAAAAGTTCCCCCGACGCCTTAAGTATTGTCGAACTCCATAGGAGATGAATATATTGAGCTCTGCTTTTTCCATATTTTGCTTCTACACTTAATGAAATCCATTGCCTTTGTGAAAACACGTTACACAGTTTTGCAAGAAAAGTTATTTTCCTGTGATTGATATCTGTTTAATTTTTGTACAGGCATAATCTATGATGTCATTGTCGAACCTCCCAGTGTAGGATCCATGACAGATGAACATGGCCATCAGAGGCCAGTAGCCTTTCTGGCGTACAGGTAATGGCCTTCTGTTTATGGCAGAGATATTGTTTACATTATAACTGTAACATAATTAATGGTTAGCTATATTTTATCTATAATACATAAAATGTGCCAATGCTTGTCTATGACTGCAGAAAAACCTGACCATACTTTTGCTTCAATGTAACAGATACTTCTGTAAAAACCTCACAAACCCTTTGTTGTAACATAACTGACTAATATTTTTATATAATTTTTGTAATGGTGGTCATAAACATATTTCAGTCCAAAAGAAATCTCAACATTTTGGGACTGTGATATTATTGTTTTTAGTAATGTTGAATGTTCCACTACAAAAATCATATATTTCGGCCTCTTGTCAATAATGAGGTCATATCCAGTAATGGCTTATGTATGAAATGCTTTCTTGACTTTTCTTATGAATAGAGACTTCTGTAAAAACCTTTAAATTAAATTAAACTAGATGTCTAGGTTTCTTTGCAACATTCTTTGGAATACAAAACATTAATTCTTGTGCCAGGAGTAGGACATCAATGTAAATGAGTATGTTCACAAAAGTCTGGTTATGAAATTAATTAATTAATTAAGTATCTTAAACTAAGTTTTGTCTTGGTATTAGATATCAAAGGTTTTGCAGGAACCTTATCTATATACACGATTGATTTCCATTTTCTTTTTAGAGTTAATGGGCAGTATATCATGGAAGGTTTAGCTTCCAGTTTTCTGTTCACAATGGGAGGCCTGGGCTTTATTATCCTGGATCGTTCCAATGCTCCAAACATTCCAAAACTCAACCGATTCCTGCTGCTCTTCATTGGATTCGTTAGTGTCCTGCTCAGCTTCTTCATGGCAAGAGTGTTCATGAGAATGAAACTTCCGTAAGTTCCTTTTTTACTTTTGTTAATGTATCCTTATGGAGCAAAGCCATCAGCACTGTTGTCTTCTCACTTCAATCAAATAATGCTTTGCATTTATGCATATATTAATGCTTTCAGGGTATTCCACATTGTGTTAAATCATTTTGAACATTTTGTGAAAGCTATTTCATTTCTCATTTGACCTTTTTTTATTTTTCATCCGCAGTGGATACCTTATGGGGTAAAGATGCACCGGGTTAAAGGATCATGAGTGAGTCTGTTGCAAGGATTTGAATCATCATAAAGACATTGGTGCAAATGGCAAAATCCCTGAAAGAGAGGCGAAGGACTACCTGACCAACCTGTTGGGAACACTGCATTTAATTCGAAGGGGTCTGATCAAACTTGATTTAAGCTATATTTTTGGTAATTGTCAATACACTAAATGCCCTTGAAATGTTAATTGTTGCAATGTGCCAATAAATAATCAGGTGGCATTTTGTAATTAGAAGAATACAATAAAGTAGCACAAAATAAGTTTGTAAATGCATTATTTCACGTTATAAATTAACTAGGCTGTTTATGTTAAGTGAAACTCTTAAGGACAATGGGTTTAATTTCCTACCACAATCAGGTTCAAGCTAAAATAAGTATAATTGCAGTGGAGCTTGGCACATTGTTTGTAATATTCTTTGTTTTCTTAAAGAATGCAATGAAATCCTTTAGGTAAAGGTCTCACTCGGTCTCCTGAGATGTCTACTGTGGTGTTCAGATTGTTTTGCTATTGTAAATTTGTTTTCTAAAAAGAAACAAATAAATGTTTGTACTTTATGGAATTTGTCCAGATTTATCAAATACCTGTGCCTCGGCTTTGAACAGTTTGACCATGGGAAAGCTAGAGTAAGTGATTATTTTAGCTAAACATTTATTCAAGGAGTACCGCATATCCATACTGTTAAGAGCAAAAGAAATATAAATGAAATATTTGCCTCTTTGTCTTTAAGAAAGCAATAGGGTTGGAATGTAAAATGGGGAAAGTAAACAAATAATTCAAGGAAATGTTCATGTGTTGCAAATACACCAGTTATTCTGTTCCGGCATTCTGTAAACAAAGATTGGCAAACAACACATCGCTTTTCTGTTTAACAAGCTGTGCTCAGGTCTCGGATGGTTTTTATTTGGGTTGATTCCTTAAAACCCTGATTCCTTAAACTCAATTTGAAACACAGACCAATTATCAATTGTGGACTGCAGTTTCCTTTTAGTTTTTGCATACTTGTTTAAGAAGATTTGATCATTATTTGATGTCTTCCTTATTTAAACCTTTTTTTTCTTTCAAAATTTAGTCTACAACTGAAAGTACAAGTACTTACAAATACTTCATATTTCTTGGAAACAGTGTGTGGGGGGAACCGTGTGTTCACGGAAAGTGTGTGTGGGAGTTGTCCCTAAGGTGAATATAGAACTGGTCTGTGGAGATTCTAAATGCTAATGAACATGGCACATTTTTATTAGTGGTTTATATAAAACCTGTTAAAAGTGGTATTCTTAAAATACAGAATAATTTCTTATTAAAAGTTATTGTGAGAGATAATACCCCTGCTGTTGCAGTTCAGTTACTTTCTCCCTAGGATAAGTAAGGGACTTCTCAAAGTTTAAGCACCCTTCCAACAGCTCCCTCGCCACTCCAAGAGCAGAAATTAATAACTCTGCCCTGAAATACAGTTTTCCACGTGCCCGCAGTGCTTGACAAGCAGATAGGGGAACCACAGTATCCTGGGCCGTAACTCCACACTGACCTCGGCGACAGACCGGTGTTATATTTGTATTGTATTCTTTGTTGTCATTAATGCTTTAAAAAAAAGTGACACGTTGTTCGGACTTCCTGCTACTTCAGCGGAGTTACCGCTCTGGGCCAATCATCGCAGAGATTCGACGTCCTGCCGTAACCACAGCACACCTGTGGTCCAATCACCGTAGAGATCTTGGATGTCGGCTGAGCAACGCCACCATTGTCCAATCAGTGCAGAGATCTCAGCAGGAGGTGGGAGGGAAGCAGTTTTTGTCCAATCACACAGTGGGACATTACCGAATTGTGGTGGGAGGTTACACTTCCAAAGAATGTCCACCGGGCAGCGACAGAGATACACGAGTCTAGGAAGGTTAGATTTAGATCGCCCATCAATCTCAAACCTGTTGTGGGCAGGTTTCTTATTTTATCTGGGTCTTAACATCACGTACATGGTGTTCATCATGTTCTCAGTCTTTTGTTGCTCTGTTAATTCTTTTTTTGTCTTGTTATACTGCAGTGTCTTTTATGTGCACATACCCTTATCTTATGTATTTTATTCTTTAACTTGTAATCATACTAAAAAAAGAAAAGACCCGCAGATGTTTCAGGGCGCAGAGCTCCTTTTGGGGCTCTATGGATGGGTCACGTGTCGCTCACAGCACGGACAAAGCGGCTGGATGCTCTGCAGTCACCGTGTCGTGTTACAGTACGTAACTGAGCATCGGAGACCCATTGCAGTGAAATAGATCCTAATTAATAATAACAGGTGCCGCAGGTGTTGATTCTTGGTGACACCAGTCAGACCAACTGGGCTGGTGGAAAAGAGTGACGTCACCCCTGACAGGCGGCCGGCGGACTCGTGCTGATGACGTCTGAAAGAAGTTGCCCATGGCCTTATGGGAAATGTAGGTGTTATACAGTTAGCTATTCTGCATGTTTATTGTATTAGTAGCAATAGTAATAATAAAAAAAATGTGTTATCTATATTATGAACTTTCAAAATATTGAATAATGTTAAATTTCAATGCCAATGGAAATAATAAAAACTATTCTTTGTAATTGACATAATTATTATACAGGTTCAGGTGGGTAACTGCGTCGGTATACACAGGCTGCAAAGGAACAAGTAATAGGTTTATTCCAAGTTGAAAAGAGAAGAAATAAAACACAACGTTTCAGCCGTGGAGCCTTCTCCACCTTGGCAGTAAGCAAAGGTAATGTAGCGGGAGAACAAAAGCTGGGAGAGAGGAGGAGCGAGGGGCGGGAGCAGGGGACTGAAAGAGAGGCCAATCAGGATGTGTGAAGTCAGGATAGGTGAAGAGAGGTGTGAAACGAAAACCTACAATGAATAGAGAGAATTTAGAAGAAAAGTAGTCTGTCATTAAGAGAAGGGGGAAGATGTGATCCTAGCTGCAGGATAATTTTGGTTTCTGTAGTCTTTCTGATGTATGAGTTCCGAAAACCGTCTTTGAGAACATGGATGGAGAGATAAGAGTGGTCATGGCCGTCAGAGGTGAAATGAGAGACATGGGCTTGGAGAGATCTTTAATCTTCACAGCCCTAACATGTTCTCTGAAGCGGTCTCTGAGTCTCCATCCTATTTGGAGACCCACATGGACCCACATCCTATTTAGGACCCACATGGACCGCTCACCCTGCGGTCCATGTGGGTCCTAATGCCCCAGTATAGTGACGGGGACACTATACTGTAAACAGGCGCCGTCCTTCGGATGAGACGTAAAACCGAGGTCCTGACTCTCTGTGGTCATTAAAAATCCCAGGGCGCTTCTCGAAAAGAGTAGGGGTGTAACCCCGGTGTCCTGGCCAAATTTCCAATTGGCCCTTACTAATCATGGCCTCCTAATAATCCCCCTCTATGAATTGGCTACATTACTCTGCTCTCCTCCCCACTGATAGCTGATGTGTGGTGAGCGTTCTGGCGCACTATGGCTGCCGTCGCATCATCCAGGTGGATGCTGCACATTGGTGGTGGTGGAGGGGAGTCCCCATTACCTGTAAAGCGCTTTGAGTGGAGTGTCCAGAAAAGCGCTATATAAGTGTAAGCAATTATTATTATTATTATTATAATTATTATTATTTGTAGCAAATTGTTGTTCCAGTTTGTCCTTGTAATCCTTGTAATTCCTTTTAGCAGATCTTATTGCAGAATTGAGCTGGTTTCTGGCCTGTTTGTAGTGGTCCCTGTCACTATTTTTGTGAGCTGCTTCCTTTGCTTTTCGAAGGACTCTTAATTCCTTTGTGAACCATGGCTTTGCATTGTTGTATTGAACAATAATTTTTGTGGGAATACAAACCCCTTTTTTGGAAGCTAATATATGATGCTGCAGTGCCCGTCAGTTCACTGATGTTGCCACAAGCACTGTTAAGTCCAAACAATCAGCAGTAGTCCAAGTGTGCACAGATTTCTTGTTGGGTTTTGTTGTTTTAAGTTTTTGTTTATATGTAGGAAGTAATTGTAACATTGCGTATAGCACGGGACAAGAGCTTCTGATGAGAACCTGCCTCCTGCCATAGAATGAGAGGTGCTAAACAGGAATGCAAGTCTCTTCCGGTGAGGAGCCTCTGACAGAACCCCAAATACTAGGTGTGCATAAAGAATCCTATTCCACAGTTGTGGTGTGAAATTGCCTCCAATCTTTGTACTATGTCTAGCAGTCATAACACCCTGCAACTTACAAATGGCAACCCACTGAAGCTAAGCAGGTGTGAGCCTGGTCAGTATCTGGATGGGAGACCTCCTGGGAAAAACTAAGGTTGCTGCTGGAAGAAGTGTTAGTGGGGCCAGCATGGGGTGCTCACCTTGTGGCCCATGTGGGTCCTAAGGCTTCATTACTCTGCTCTCCTCCCCACTGATAGCTGATGTGTGGTGAGTGTTCTGGTGCACTATGGCTGCTATTGCATCATCCAGGTGGATGCTGCACATTGGTGGTGGTGGAGGGGAGTCCCCATTACCTGTAAAGCGCTTTGATTGGAGTGTTCAGAAAAGTGCTATATACTGTAAGTGTAAGCAATTATTATATGTGACTGATGGTCAAACAGAGAAGAGGGTAGAGATACCTTTATTATTATTATAAAATTATGGGTTTTGCTGGACTGCAGTCCTCTTGCACTCCACTTTAGATGTGCGGTAGTTTCTACACTGGAAAACTGTTTAAAAACTATTTTTTTAAATCCGCGGTCTACAGATTGTTCAATGGAATGGATAGGACAAGTGTAGTGCCCCCTCTAATTGCCAACTAGTGGAATTAACCTGAAAAACTGCATTTGGCAGTGATGTGCCAATGGCTCCGCTTGGTGTTCATTTAGCAAAATTTTAAATTTAAATATAATAAGTAGTTCAGGTGGGTAGCTGCATCAGCATGCGTAGGCTGCAAAGGAACAAGTAATAGGTTTATTCTATGCTGAAAAAAAGAAGAAAGAGAACACAACGTTTCGGCCATGGAGCCTTCTGTATGACACACCTGAAGAAGGCTCCACGGCCGAAATGTTGTGTTCTCTTTCTTCTTTTTTTCAGCATGGAATAAACCTATTACTCGTTCCCATATAATAAGTAGACTTTGTATAATAATAGTCAAGAAATTATGCCCCTAGTTTTTTTCAAGACTAACATATGAGCTAATGTTAAGTGAGTTTGTCATACAAGTGGTCATGTTTCTCTCTCTGAAAATGACAGATTTGTGTTCTTATTTTTGATATATAACACTGGGGGATTCTAACTGAAAAGTTAGAAGGTGGGATAGACTGCAGGTGTTCAGGCACTGGTACCACAGCAGGTGAGTTAGTTCCCCAGCAGGGTTTAGTGGGCAAGTACTGCCTGCACTCTGGTGCCTCCTGTTGTCCAAGTCTAACTGTCCCCAGAGGTCACTCCTCTGAGGTTTGTGTGTGATTGAGAAGAGTGGAACGTGAAACTTTGAGAGAACACGGTCAGAGCATGCAAACTCCACACAGACAGCACACAGTGGCACAGTGGTTAACATTGAGTTCGATTCCTGGGGTGCTGTCTGTGTGGAGTGTGTATGTTCTCCCCGTGTTGATATGCTGGAGACCCTGTGTGTTGTTCCCATCATTTCAAACGAGGTGCCGGTAATACAGGAAGTTTCTAAAGGTCACATTTTTAATAATGATTGTTAAATTTCTCCTTTTGTTTAGGTTAAACTAAGATGTTCCAAACAAGATGCCATCTGTCTGCAGTCAGAGCTCTCACTTTCCTGCCACTGGACCTCAATTTCACACAGTCCAGCCTGATTCCAATAACAGGTTCGGCTGGACATGACGATACTCTCACAATTTCACTTTACACTCCAGGTTTTTCTCTCACAGTCCGGATCCACTGGAAGTCTGGTCTGGTCCTGGTTTCCCCTTACACTCCAGATCCATTGAAAGTCTGATCCGGTCTGGGTTTTCTCTGTGTAGGGTTTTGGTGTTCTGCAAAACTTCTCCTTTTTCTTGTTTGTTACCGAAACCAACGTGAATGTGAATAAAACAAGTTTAATTTTTAAACCTGGCGAAGTTTATTGTGGAGTCTACATGGACATAGTCAGCCATAAGCTTGCCTTTCTTACAGTGGAATTTGGATACTACAACCTGGATCCATTGGAAGTCTGATCCGGTCCAGGTTTTCCCCTGACAGTCCAGATCCATTAGAAATCTGATCTGGTCCGGTTTTTCCGAAGACAGTCCGGATCCATTAGAAATCTGATCCGGTCCGGGTTTTCCATTGAGAATCCGGATCCATTGGAGATCTCATCCAGTCTGGGTTTTCCCCTGAGAATCCGGATCCATTGGAGATCTGATCCGGTCCGGGTTTTCCAAAGACAGTCCGGATCCATCAGAAAACTGATCCGATCCGGGTTTTCCCCTGAGAATCCGGATCCATTAGAAAACTGATCCGGTCCGGGTTTTCCACTTGAGTCCGGATCCATCAGAAAATTGATCCGGTCCGGGTTTTCCCGAGACAGTCCGGATCCATTGGAAATCTGATCCGGTCCAGGTTTTCCAAAGACAGTCCGGATCCATTAGAAAACTGATCCGGTCCGGGTTTTCCCCTGAGAATCCGGATCCATTGGAAATCTGATCCGGTCAGGGTTTTCCAAAGACAGTCCGGATCCATCAGAAAACTGATCCGGTCCGGGTTTTCCAAAAACAGTCCGGATCCATCGGAAAACTGATCCAATCCGGGTTTTCCCCTGAGAATCCGGATCCACTGGAAAACTGATCCGGTCAGGGTTTTCCAAAGACAGTCCGGATCCATCAGAAAACTGATCCGGTCTGGGTTTTCCAAAAACAGTCCGGATCCATCAGAAAACTGATCCAATCCGGGTTTTCCCCTGAGAATCCGGATCCATTGGAAATCTGATCTGGTCCGGGTTTTCCAAAGACAGTCCGGATCCATTTGAAAACTGATCCGGTCCGGGTTTTCCGAAGACAGTCCGGATCCATTAGAAATCTGATCTGGTCCGGTTTTTCCGAAGACAGTCCGGATCCATTAGAAATCTGATCCGGTCCGGGTTTTCCGAAGACAGTCCGGATCCATTAGAAATCTGATCCGGTCCGGGTTTTCCCCTGAGAATCCGGATCCATTAGAAATCTGATCCGGTCCGGGTTTTCCCCTGAGAATCCGGATCCATTAGAAAACTGATCCGGTCCGGGTTTTCCCCTGAGAATCCGGATCCATTGGAGATCTGATCCGGTCCGGGTTTTCCCCTGAGAATCCGGATCCATTAGAAAACTGATCCGGTCCGGGTTTTCCAAAGACAGTCCGGATCCATTAGAAATCTGATCCGGTCCGGGTTTTCCCCTGAGAATCCGGATCCATTAGAAAACTGATCCGGTCCGGGTTTTCCCCTGAGAATCCGGATCCATTGGAAATCTGATCCGGTCCGGGTTTTCCAAAGACAGTCCGGATCAATTAGAAAACTGATCCGGTCCAGGTTTTCCCCTGAGAATCCAGATCCATTGGAGATCTAATCCGGTCCGGGTTTTCCAAAGACAGTCCGGATCCATTAGAAAACTGATCCGGTCCGGGTTTTCCCCTGAGAATCCGGATCCATTGGAAATCTGATCCGGTCCAGGTTTTCCAAAGACAGTCCGGATCAATTAGAAAACTGATCCGGTCCGGGTTTTCCCCTGAGAATCCAGATCCATTGGAGATCTAATCCGGTCCGGGTTTTCCCCTGAGACTCCAGATCCATTACAAATCTGATCCGGTCCTGGTTTTCCCAAGACAGTCCGGATCCATTAGAAATCTGATCCGGTCCTGGATTTCCCAAGAATCCGGATCCATTGGAAATCTGATCCGGTCAGGGTTTTCCCCTGAGAATCCGGATCCATTAGAAAACTGATCCGGTACGGGTTTTCCAAAGACAGTCCGGATCCATTAGAAATCTGATCCGGTCCGGGTTTTCCCCTGAGAATCCGGATCCATTGGAAATCTGATCCGGTCCGGGTTTTCCCCTGAGAATCCGGATCCATTGGAAATCTGATCCGGTCCGGGTTTTCCCCTGAGAATCCGGATCCATTAGAAAACTGATCCGGTCCGGGTTTTCCACTTGAGTCCGGATCCATCAGAAAACTGATCCGGTCCGGGTTTTCCCGAGACAGTCCGGATCCATTGGAAATCTGATCCGGTCCGGGTTTTCCAAAGACAGTCCGGATCCATTAGAAAACTGATCCAGTCCGGGTTTTCCCCTGAGACTCCGGATCCATCGGAAAACTGAGCCGGTCCGGGTTTTCCAAAGACAGTCCGGATCCATTAGAAATCTGATCCGGTCCGGGTTTTCCCCTGAGAATCCGGATCCATTAGAAAACTGACCCGGTCCGGGTTTTCCCCTGAGAATCCGGATCCATTGGAAATCTGATACTATCACAATTTCACTTTACACTCCAGGTTTTTCTCTCACAATCCGGATCCACTGGAAGTCTGGTCCGGTCCTGGTTTCCCCTTACACTCTGTGTAGGGTTTTGGTGTTCTGCAAAACTTCTCCTTTTTCTTGTTTGTTACCGAAACCAAAGTGAATGTGAATAAAACAAGTTTAATTTTTAAACCTGGCGAAGTTTATTGTGGAGTCTACATGGACATAGTCCGGATGGACACATGGACTACATGGACACAGTCGGGATCCATTAGAAATCTGATCCGGTCCGGGTTTTCCAAAGACAGTCCGGATCCATTAGAAATCTGATCCGGTCCGGGTTTTCCCCTGAGAATCCGGATCCATTGGAAATCTGATCCGGTACGGGTTTTCCCCTGAGAATCCGGATCCATTAGAAAACTGATCCGGTACGGGTTTTCCAAAGACAGTCCGGATCCATTAGAAATCTGATCTGGTCCGGGTTTTCCCCTGAGACTCCAGATCCATTACAAATCTGATCCGGTCCTGGTTTTCCCAAGACAGTCCGGATCCATTCGAAATATGATCCGGTCCGGGTTTTCCCCTGAGACTCCGGATCTATTGGAGACCTGATCCAGTCCTGGTTTTCCCCTGACACTCCGTTATGAACCCAAGTGTTTAGGGGTAAAGGGGTGTAACATTTAGGATGGTTTTGAATGCAGGTGGGTTTTTGGTGAGGGACTCAGGAAGCATGACAACATGTTTTGGTGCAAAAGATATTTATTTTAAAGTGAATAAATGACTGGTATATAATATAGGATACAATAACACACAGGGAAAGGGTACTAGAGCAGTGCAAAAGAAAAGAAAAACAACAAACAAAATGGAGCAGGCAAATAAAGTGAGGGGAAGCTGACCTAACTACAAAAACAAAACCCAAAACATGCGGTCTTCTGCGTCTTCTAATGCCCTGGCTAACCTTCACTAACTACCCAAAACCATACAAGTCTAAAGGCACTCACCCATCCTAAACTAGTGTTACTAATACAGAGACCACCTAAGTGTGCACAAATGTACCAGCTAACTTAACTAACCCTATACACAAAAGTTCACACAAATACACAAATGAGTTACGGATACAAATAAGGGAAAACGAAAGCAGACAAGGAATAGGGTACAAAGGAGCACAGAGGTTGATATGACACATTTGGACAAGGTAATGGCGAAATAAAGGATAAACACAAACAAACGAAAATGCGAGGAGACTAACACAAACTAACAAAGTCGAAGCTATATGGAAACACACACGAAGCAAAACAAACAAAAATGGAGATACGAAGCCGAAGCAAAATGTAAGCTAAACTAAGCTGAACCGAGCAGAAACGAAGTCAAGCAGAAGGCCCCTTCATTCTGAAAACCTCCAAGTTAAATACTGAATAAGCCGAGGTTTGAATGGTCGAGAGTTGATTGAAGATGATGTCACAACGGCACAGATGGATGAATTAATGAACCAATGAGGAGGGAGAACAACCAAAGTCAGGAAGTGTAGAACATAACATCAAATCACATGGACCACACTGGGACATAACACTCTGGATCTATCGGAAATATGATCCAGTCCAGGTTTTACAAAGACATTCTGGATCCATTAGAAGTCTGATCCAGTCCAGGTTTTTCCAAGACAGTCTGGATCCATTGGAAATGCGATCCGGTCCGGGTTTTCCTCTGACACTCAGGATCCATTGGAAATCTGATCCAGTCCTGGTTTTCCCCGACAGTCCAGATCCATTGGAAGTCTAATCCAGTCTGGGTTTTACTCTGCTGCCACTCTTTACTCTGCTCCTTTTGCACCTGTGTGGGTTTTGTGTTGAGCAGGTTCCAAATGTACCAAGGCAAATTCCTGTATCTGACACGTACTGGTGTTCTGAAATTTTGAAATAATAACAATGAATAACTGTAAAGGATAGAAACGTCTTAGACAGTCAAAACAATCTCTAGCTCAATATCAGTCAAATCAAAGAGGTTATCCTTGATTACATTACTCTGCAACTCACAACTGGCAACTTCCAATGGATCCGGAGTCGCAGGGGAAAACCCAGACTGGATCAGATTTCAAATGGATCCGGATTCTCAGGGGTAAACCCGGATTTTCTAATGGATCCGGACTGTCTTTGGAAAACCTGGACCAGATCAATTTTTCTAATGGATCTGGATTCAAGTGGAAAACCCGGACTGGATCAGTTTTCAGATATAGCTGATGTGTGGTGAGTGTTCTGGCGCACTATGGCTGCAGTCGCATCATCCAAGTGGATGCTGCACATTGGTGGTGGTGGAGGGGTGTCCCCATTATCTGTAAAGAGCTTTGAGTGGAGTGTCCAGAAAAGCGCTATATAAGTGTAAGCAATTATTATTATTATTATATGTGACTGATGATCAAACAGAGGAGAGGGTAGAGATACCTTTAAGTGTCTTTAGAGTTTAAAATCTCCTCTACATTGAAATGGGAGGCCTTACATCTAGGGCGGTATCCATTTTGATGTTAAATGTTTCAAAAACAAAAAAAACTCACCTATTTTGTGTGGAGTTTGTATTGAGCAGGTTCCAAATGTACCAAGGCAAATTCCTGTACCTGACACGTACTGGCGAATAAAAGCGATTCTTATTCTAGGGCAGTATTCTCTTGGATGTTAAATGTTTCAAGAACAAAAAAATACTCACCTATTTTAGGAGAAATACACATCCCTCCAGCCTACTGTAATGAACGGTAAGACTGTAGAAGCTGTCTGTGACTAAGGATCCTTGGGACTGGTCAGATAATCTCCATTGCCACACACATGGCCCTATCCCATCTGGACAAAAAGAACACATACACAAGACTACTATTCATCGACTTCAGCTCAGCTTTTAACACTATCATCCCAGAGAAACTAGTCAAGAAACTCAGTGCACTGGGTCTCAACAACACCCTCTGCAACTGAATTTGGGACTTTCTGACAGGCAGACCTCAGGCTGTCAGGCTTGGAAACCACACCTCCGGCACAGTAACTCTGAACACTGGGGTCCCCCAGGGGTGTGTGCTTAGTCCATTGCTCTACTCCCTCTATACCCACGACTGTAAGACCAAACACAACACCAACTCCATCATCAAGTTTGCCGATGACACCACAGTTGTAGGTCTGATCACAGACAATGATGAGAGGGCCTACAGGGAGGAGGTCAATCTCCTTACAACACGGTGTGATGACAACAACCTCACCCTCAACGTCAGCAAAACCAAGGAGCTGATCGTTGATTTCAGGAAACTGCAAACCGGACATGCCCATATCCACATCAACGGGACTGAAGTGGAAAGGGTCAGTAACTTTAAATTCCTTGGTGTCCATATCACCGAGGACCTCACATGGTCTCTCAATACCACCTGTCTGATCAAGAAAGCGCAACAGTGCCTGTACTTCCTAAGACGGTTGAAGAAAGCCAAGATATGTCCCCAGATCCTCACTACCTTTTACAGATGCACTACAGAAAGCACACTGACAGGCTGCATCACAGTGTGGTATGGCAACTGCAGTGCTACGGACAGCAAAGCCCTACAGCGGGTGGTGAAAACTGCCAAGTCCATCACTGGGGTTACCCTCCCATCTATCCAGGACATTTATGACAGACGGTGCTTGAGGAAAGCTCTAAGCATAATCAAAGACCCCACACACCCCAGCTACAGACTTTATGATCTGCTACCATCTGGAAAACGGTACCGGACCATTCGGGCCAGGACTACCAGACTCAGAGACAGTTTTTACCCCCGCACTATCAAACTGTTAAATTCCCAGCCTCTCTCACTCTCACCTATGATCTGAACCTCACAGTGCCTTCTTCCTTTCTTTCTTACCAAAAACCCAAACACACATTGAAAATCTACCTCTACCGTACATGTCAAAAGCTCACTCCCCATAATTTGTATCCCTTTATTTTATTCTGTTGATGCATATTTTTGCACATAACCTGTTACCTTTTTGTTGTTTTGCACATTGCCTGTTGTTGTTTTTTGCACATTGCCTGTTGTTGTTGTTTTTTTGCACATCGTCTGTTGTTGTTTTTTTTGCACACTGCCTGTTGTTTCTGTCTTTCTTTTGCTACACAATTGTATTGTTGTTGTGTTTTTTTTCACTTTGTACTACTTAAGTCCGAGAGCTAGCTAAATAGCATTTCGTTATATCATATACCATGTATATGAGTGTAATGACAATAAACTTGAACTTGACTTGACTTGATAAACCTGAGACGAGACAAACGTTGTGAGACCATTTATAAGCTTGGTGACCTCAAAGGAAACAGAACAATACTAACACTTTTCTACAAATCTCTCATTGAAAAGGTTTTCAAATACTGTCCCACTTGTTGGTTTGGCAACATCAGTACTGTGAACTGAAACACGTTTTCCCCAGGGAATGATGAAGCTGGAATTGAATATGCAGCAATTAGTCCTGCCTGGCTTAAAACAACCTGTACCTACAGTGGTCTGCATACAAGTGAACACACAAATCCCATACTATTAAAACCCCCTTTACAGGCTGGTGAATGATGTGAAATGAGGTATAGGAGCTGTAATTGAAGTGGACAGCAAACTCTAAACTGCTACTCGTCAGGACAGGAATCTTACAAAGGCCACTTCCTTCCAGGAGGATCAGAGTAACAAATACTAAACACAAATGATTATGGTTCAAATTCTAACTGTTAAGTTTCTTGTCACATTTAGGTCAAACTAGAGCTTTAGTAGATTATGACATGAGATTATTAAAACACGCAAACTGCACACAGGCCCAGGAACTGAACCCAGGGCCCCAGCACTGCTAACCACTGCGCTGCCATGCCTCCCTGACAATCACATGTAATTTCCCAATTTCTCACCCAGTAGGATTGTGGCACATTTTCACATTAATGTGATACTAAGGCATTTTCAAAGGGGGCACATTGGTTGGCATTGCTGCCTCATAGCACTGGGGCCCTGGGTTTGATTCCAGGGGTGTTGTGTGTGTGGAGTCTGCATGTTTGTTCACGCTGGAGGGGATACCTCTCCCTAACACAGGGCACACAGACACACACTCACACCACAGCCCATTACCCCACAACACAACCCACCCACCAGTATCAGTGTGGATGAGACTGGTGCACTGCAGGAGGAAATCCATGAGAACACGGGCAGAGCAAGCAAACTCCATACGAGTCTCTCTAACAACTACATTTCCCCATCAACAAAAAATACAATACAATCAAGAGTATATATAACATATCAAAACATCGTCAGGGGTATTTATTACAATAAAAATAGACATTATGAAAAAAGTTTAAACAGAGTAAATAAAGAAAGTCAGCACCGCTTTCATATTTCTACATTTCGAAACCTGCAAATACACCTTCGCATCTATTTTAAAATGTTCAAACGTAGGACTCTTCCCAGATCATTTCACTTAATGTATACAATAACGTGGCAGTATAATAATTAAGTCAATTACAAACGATATTTTTTATTATTTCCAATGGGATTGAAATTTAACATTATGCAATATTTCGAAAGTTCGTAATATAGACAACTCGTTTTTTAATTATTATTACTACTGCTACTACTACAATAAACGTGAATAATAGCTTACTGTATAACACCTACATTTCCCATAAGGCCGTGGGCGACTTCCTTCAGACGTCATCAGCACGAGTCCGCCGGCCGGCTGTCAGGGGTGACGTCACTCTTTCCCGCCAGCCCAGTTGGTCCGACTTGTGTCGCTAAGAATCAACACCTGCAGCATCTGTTATTTAATAATAAGAATCTATTTCACTGCAGCGGGTCGCCTTCTCCCTTTAACGGGTTTCCGATGCACAGTAAAGTTACTGTAATACGACACGACACGACACGGTGACTGCAGAGCGTCCAGCCGCTTTGTCCGTGCTGTGAGCGACAATGATCCGTCCATAGAGCCCAGGAAGGAGTTCTGCGCCCTGAAACACTTGCGGGTCTTTTCATTTTTTAGTATGTTTACAAGTCAAAGAATAAAATACACACCAGTTAAGGGTACGTGGACTGACTGAGAACATAATGAACACTACGTACGTGACGTTAAGAGTCAGATAAAATGAGAAACCTGCCCGCAACAAGGTTTGTGTATTCCAGGTTTGAGATTAATGGGTTATTTAAATCGCACCTCCCTAGGCTCGTGTATTTCTCTCACTGCACAGTAGATATGTCTTGAAAATGTCACCTCCCACCGCAATTTGGTAAAGTTCCGGAATTTATGATGTGCGAT
This sequence comes from Lepisosteus platostomus, assembly GCF_059453375.1. Classification (NCBI taxonomy): domain Eukaryota; kingdom Metazoa; phylum Chordata; class Actinopteri; order Semionotiformes; family Lepisosteidae; genus Lepisosteus; species Lepisosteus platostomus. The sequence goes on from NC_142611.1 coordinate 52,910,453, forward strand.
TGGAAAAGAGCCGGTTCCGTCCCGCCTCCTGCTGAGATCTCTGCGCTGATTGGACAAAGTTTCTCAGCCGACATCCGAGATCTCCGCGGTGATTGGGTCACAGGCGTACTTTTTTATTTTTTATTTATTTATTTTTCACAGGCGTTAGGTCATGGTGGTACGCCGAATCTCCGTGGTGATTGGCCCAGAGTAGCGTCAAGTTGAAGGCGGTAACTCCGCGGAAATAGCCGGAACATTTTTTTTTAATTTAAGTATTAACAATAACAAATAATACATTACAAATACAGTGCCGGTCTGTCGCCGAGATCGGTGTGGAGTTGTGGCCCAGGATGCTGTGGTTCCGCTCTTTGCTTGTCAAGCACTGCGGGCACTTGGAAAACCGAATTTCAAGACAGAGTTATTAACTTTTTCGACGCAGTAATCAGACTGCTTAAACTGAAAAACTATACCCTTAATTCACCCAAAAGACGGTTCAAAGCATTCACTCAGTTAACGCCTTACTTGTTTTGGCTGTTGTAAACTTAAAGTATACTTTATATTGAAAGATACTGAAAGTGTGTGTTTGGATCATATAGATTACAAATGCATACATGCTTTCAATACCATCATTACATTAATGATAAGAGAAGTATAGAAGTTATCAGTTGCATGTCTGTAATTCAGATCTAAGGCTGTAAAGTTGCATGATTTAACAGCATAAACTTTTACATATAACTTGCATGTGCTTTTGATTGATGTCACTGTGAACATGTTAGATTTTTAGCCATTCAGCAGAAATAACTCTGTTTTTTCCTGTTATACAGAATACTTACAGTGTATCAGTTGTAAAAGGATAGTGATATTACTGGAAGATAAGGAGGACCTTGTATTCACAAAGCAATTAATCATTTTACTGTAATCTAATTTAGTTCTTAGGAAACTGCGTTTAGAGTCTAATCAGCCTTAGACTGATGCTAATTTGTATATATATTTGTATATGTTATAACTAATTGGTAACAGTTAATTAAGATAAAAATCAGAGGGCATGGATTCAAAATAAGCCTTTTTAGAAAATGTTAAAGTAGGGAGGTAACATAAACCTGAAAAAATGCTTTAGACTATCAAAATTGTTGCTAAATAATACTTATGAGGAATTAAAAGCAAATGCAAAGAAGTCTTGTTTGGAAAAACCCAGTATTGTGTTAGCTGTGATTCGGTTATTATTGTAACTCAACCAGTGGATGTGGCAGCATGTGACTATAATGTGGATTCATATCGGATTACTGGAGTTGTGTTCCTGTCACTGGGACTTTGTGGTTTTAACAGCACAGGTTTACTGGAAATCCATAATCAGCAGTACTTCCTCCTAGGCTCTTTTTTCCCTCAGTATTTAATTTTTATTACATTTTAGCTTTGGAGAGCCTGTTGATTTATTTTTGTGTGATCCACTGTATAAGAAAGGGGTGTAGAGGGAAAAATGTACAAAACATCACCAGAGGGGCAACACCCTGCCTGTTGGCCAGTCAGTTCTTTTTCAAGGATGATAACCTCTCAGCTGTTTGTCTTAGAGATTGATCCCTGGGCGGTGACAGTGGCCTGGTGGGAGTGAAGCAGTACTAGCAGCAGGCAGTGCCCTTGAGCTGACTTCCAGAAGCCTACAGTCCCATGCTGCCCTGGTAGAGGGCAGCATGGTGACTAGACAGAATAAATATGTTCAGAATTCTCCTGTGAAGTGAAAGTTGTTTTGTTCACAACTACATCCTACTCTCTTCCAGACCATTTTAGATTTGAAAAGTTTCAAAACATTAAAACAAAACAGAATTGGAAAAATATCTGGTTAACTACGATGAAAAATTAAAAATACAAGAATAGCTATGTAGTCATACAATCATAAAATAATTCTGTCTGAGAGCATGGGCCCCCTTTTTCATATTAAAGCTGTTACCCAGAGGTAGTTTGTTACATTTTAGCTTTGGTTAGTAGTTACTATTATATTGCTGTAAATTTCTAACTGCATTCTAATGGAAAAAATGAAAGCATTAATATGCAATTGAGTTTGTGTAAATAGCTGTTATAAGGCATTTAATTGGTGTAAATACAGTACACAAAACGTATTTAAGAACCTTTTGCTGTAAATATGGTGCTGCAAAGTCTGCTATTGTGTTAAGTCTGAACTCTGCTTAGAAAAGTACAATATGTTTCCACATGTTGCTACAGTGTGTGGCACGGCAACCTCGTGGTTAGCAATACTGCCTCACAGTGCTGGGGCCCCAAGTTCAATTCCTAGGGTAATATTTGCATGGAGTTGTATCCCTATTTTTACGTGGGGTTCCTCCCACAATCCATAGACATTCTGAAGGTACTGTAATTGGCGCCTGAGTGGTGAGTGGGGTGAGTGTTTGTGTTGGTGTCCCCTGTGATGGACTGGCTTCCCGTCCAGGGTGTATCCTGCCTTGTGCCCCTTGCTTGCCAGGATAGGCTTCAGCTCCTCTGTGATCCTGAAGTGAATAGAGTGCTTAGAACTTGGATGGATGTTGCTACAGAAGATAAGAAATATATATTTGTTAAGTTCCTGAAAACTATTAAATTCACATATTTTTGGTGTGCTGGGAATGTTGAGTATTTCTGCATTTCTGGGTCTTACAAAAATGTGATTTAAAAATATGAGAAGTGATTTGGCCTTTCTGTTGTCATTGACATCCTCCTCTGATGTGCCATTATTGCTGAATTGACAGTTTAGGGATTAACAGTGGACAATCATTAACAAGAAAACGTTTTTTTTTAAACTGCTGCTGGGCTGAGGGAAAGGTCAAACTAGAACAGACCATAGTGCATGAGAAAGGATTTTTTGGATAAGGAACCTTTTCTAATTTGACCATTTAACTGTTGAGGCTTCATCTGTAAATTATCAGTATATGACAACATTTTGTGGTGGTATAGGCTAAAGTTATTAGACCTCCACGTGGTACAGCTGAACAAAATAAAAAAATCAGTGATTTTGATCTAGAATAAGAGGAAAGAACAACAAAATGCCAAGGACAGCTGTGCTTAGTTGAAAACATATTAAGGGTAGTGTTCTTTTTGGCGAATCTGGATCAGGCTGTGCTAACTGGGAATACAGGGTAACTTATTTATAATTTTGTTTGCCTATACAGGCATCTGTTAAACTCCGTATGTTACAGCGACAAGAGTAGGAACATTTTGCACACATTAGAAATGAGTCTATATCTTCCTGCAAAGAATACATTTCAAATCCCTTAGAAAACCAAATGGTTGCAAATATGTCCCGTTTTTTTTTCTCTTACTTTATACAGCTATTCTTAATAGAATGTACTTCGATTTTGGCAGCAGTGTTACCGCCATCTAGCCTGATCTCCTGAGATCTCAGTTAGCAAGTAAGCACGACCGGACCTGGTTTTTACTGGCTCTTACCAAAACCATGTTACTGCTGTAAGTGATATAGGTGGTACCTTTTCTTCTAGACCAGAATCTCCCAACCAGTACGCCAATGTGGTGACACTACACTGTCCTTTGCATGAGACTTTCAACCGCCATCCTGACTGCTTGGTCCTCCTCCTGTTCACGAGACTAAGGGTGTAAACCCCAGTGCCCTGTGTTCATGGCTGCTGCATGTCAACAAGGTGGAACAAGGTGGGTGCTGCACTTCAAGAACAGAAGAAATGATTTCCCTCCTTTATGTAAAGCACCGTAGAATAAAAAAAAACACTAAATACAATTATAATTATTCCTGCTAGTGTATGTTTTGAAATCTCAGGATACAGTTTCAGTACGGTGAAAATAATTATTTCTTGGTCAAAATTATTTATTATTATATATTTCCAATTTACAGAAACTGTGTTTTGGTATCTCAAACTTTGACTATAAGTAAAAATTATTGTACGGCGACATACAGGCAAAAAGAGAATTATTCCTATTATTAGGAAGATTTAGTATTAGATGTGTTTAACGTCTGTTCATCTTACTATCTTAAAAGAAAACATGGCACCTGCTAGAGTGTGTAATAACGTGCATTTCCCCTTCTATCAGAAAACCGAGAATGGTTCTCAAAACTGTTTAGAACAACAGAATTGTGGCACTTAAGGATGAGTGAGAGGCTGTGCAATCAGCTGGTGATTCTTTCAAACAGGCAGCCTGACAGAGAAGTGGAAGAATATACAGTGAATTATCTTACCAGGAAGGAGATAAAATAACACTTTATGTTTACAATTTACCTACACCGAAGAAGTGTTTTTTTCTGAGAGAGGAAGTCCAAAAACAAAAAAAAAGTTTGAGTAATGATAATAAGTGCATAATTGCAGGCCAAAATCAATGCATACAAAATGTAAGCTCTGAAGATAAAGGTGTCCCAGAAAAAAAAGAGGAAAATAGCCGAGAGAGAAAACGTGAACTATTCAGAGGTCTAAAGCTAGTCTCTTCCTAACTAGGACTCTTCTTGTCTGCTGATCTTAATTTCACAGCTGAACGTTCTAAATCGAAGGAAAGAATAAGGTAAAGTGGTATTTTGGAGAACTGCCTTTCCAGATGAGGTTCTGCTTTTTTCTTCAAAAACACATACAGTGCTTTAAGATCAATATAGTTTTATTCATCATTGTACTGTGATGTCTTCCAGTTATGGGTAAATCGACTATTTGTTTTTAACATTTTATCATTTATAAAATAATAATCAATTTTCAATCCACACGGTCTTCCCTATTCATACCCTCTCACTCCACTCAGTCTCCGCTCACTATTGAGGTTCCCTCTTCCGAGCTCAACCCTTGCTTTACCTTATTGGGAAAGAACACTTTAAACCCAGTCATCTTTTGGCCCTCAAAACCCTTGCTCAATCCCTTGACAATGCCATCGCTTTACGGTGTTAGGAATTGGTTACTTTTGCAACTTTACGGAATCTTTCCGGGATTAATCTACCACAGGCTCGCATAGGGTCCTAACAAGCCGCTTCGCTGCAACTCCTGACACAGACAGACAGATATAAAAGACCATTCCTTAGTATACTATTTTTTCCTTTGGATCCTTAGTGCGAAATATGCTGAAATATTTAAAGGGCTTTATTAATTTTCTCTTACATCTAGAGGAAGAAAGAAATTTCCTACCTCTCTAGTAGATCTGCAGGGGAAAAATGATGAGACCCTCAAGCTGTTGTGACCAGTACTGCCTTGTGATATTTAAAAAAATAGTCCAGTGCTATGCTGTGGTATGGGAAGATGGAACCTGCTAATTGAACTTTACGTTAGAGACCCATTACACATCCTTCAAAGTTGTATTAGTCCTCTAGCGTATACCCACATTTTTGTTATTAGGAAACAACTGACAAAGTTGAAAAACTATCAAAAATGATTAAACTCCCAGCCTCTCTCACCTACGATCTGAACCTCACAGTGCCTTCTTTCTTACCAAAAACTCAAACACACATTAAAATCTACCTCTACCTCACATTTCATAAAGCTCACTCCCCATAATTTTCTATTCTTTATTTAATTCTGTTAATGTATGGTTTTGCACATTACCTGTTACCTTTTGTTGTTTTGCACATTGCCTGTTGTTGTTTTGCACACTGCCTGTTGTCTCTGTCTTTCTTTTATTATACAATTGTATTGTTTTTTTTTGTACTGCTTATCGTCTGAGAGCTAGCTAAATAGCATTTCGTTATACCATATACCTGTATATGAGTATAATGACAATAAACTTGAACTTGAACTTGAAACCGCACGTGTCCTGGGGAATAAGAGATTGTGCCTTTTTGTCCTCTCCCAGGTGGATGTGAGATTGCAGTTCAATAGGGGTACATTAAAAAACGGATATAAATGTGTGTGTGGGAGGGGTGGCATTGGAAACTTTAAATTGTAAATCACAAGTAACATTTCTCTTGGCTGGGTTAGTCATTTTCAGCTAAATCAAATTCACGGGAGAAATTCAACTTTGTGAATTAATTACAGCTGTGTTGCCATTCCAACTAACTCTTACCCTGCAGCACTATCATACGTAGGAAGCTGAAAGATGTAATTGTGTGAGAAGCCCACTGGAGCAGCCTTTCTTCTAAATATTTAAAATGAATGCCTGAGTCATGCTTCTTGAATTGTCCTTGTCCACTGACGGGGAGGCCACTGACATGAAAACTTTGCCAAGAGAACAAGCTGTGCTCCTCTATGAACAGAAGATCCTCTTTCCAATGGAGCAAACATTTTTCATAGTGTAGATTTAGTGAAAACATTGGCTTGTGAAACACATGATATGTGCTAACACTTGACTGTTTACATTTGATTTGTAGCTTTTTAGGTTGTTTTTTATTTTCAGTGATAACTGCGATAGGTGAATTTATTCCTGTATTTAAATCTTGGAGAAGTGTTATTTAAAAAAAGTAAAATGGCTGACTGTTGAGTCAACAGCATCATTTAAACATTATCTAGAGAACCTGTGCTGTGATTCCAAGAAATCAAACATTAACGGGGTGTTTTTGGAGGTTTGTTATTCAGAGCAAAATATTTCTGCGTACAGTATATCAAAAGTAACTGGACAGGTTTAAAGGTGGAATGCTTTCAAAAGAGAACTGGAACAAATAATCACAAATTATATGATTGGTAGATCACAAGTGGCTAAAAAACAAGACAGAATATTGTGAACATTCTTGATATTTGGTGTTTCTAAAACTGATGGTCAGAAAAGCAGAAGGTCAAGTGGTTCACCTTTGTACTACAAGTCTGATAAAAAAGTAAGAGTAACAATTTTTAACTTAATATCTTTCCAAAAATGTTCAGAAAAGTTCTTACATCTTGTATACCTTTATATTTTACTTTTTTTATTCCATATTCCTTTTTCACATTAAAGTATTTTGTGGCTACCCTTTAACTTTTCCTTTCTTTTCTTTTATTGTTTCTTGTTTCAGTATTTTGAAAAAATAATATCATGAAGTATACAATTTTAGAGACTGTGATATCTGAGAAAAGTAAAAAAGGAAGATTCAAATTTAAAACTCTAAGTGAATAAATTACAATCTGATAATACTCTAACAGAATATAATTATTTCTCTTTCTACTAAATGTACTGCCTTCTTCCTGCTGAGATAAGCAAATCCTTTGAAGTGCCCACAAATGGCCTGTCAATTAGTTAAGAGAGGATAAACTTGCAGCTTTAAAAAATTGGTCATCCTACCGCACAAGCCTATAATGGAAAAAAGTGATTTTCTGGTCTACTGTTAACACTGCAGTAGTCTATTAATATTCTTGCTCAGCAACACTGTAGAGTCCTTGTAATTTCAAATGCCAGGGTTCAGAACAGATGCTCAGTCTGGGTTCTGTTCTGCAGTTCTAGGCATGATAGAACAATCTACAGAATATGATAGATCACTTACTTGTGTATTTGGAATGCTATTGCTGATTTATCATGTAAATTAATTCAGAAGACTAGACCAATGCATTCTATCCATATTCCAAGTAAAGTTGCTCAATACATTTTTTCCCTTTGATTTGTTATTTTCAGTCATGCACACACTGCCACTGTGCGCCTTCATATAGGTACAGTACATTAAAACAGTAAATCAGTATACCATGAATAAACAGTCTAAAGAGCAAGTTACAGGATACTGTATACATTTCAATGCAGTTCTTATGTGACCTTTGATGATTACTCTGCTTGATACTTGATTTTATAAAAAGGAATAGAGCACAGAAATAAAAAAAACAATAGCACTGAAAAAATAAAAATATGTTTATAGTATAATTGAGATTTATTTGTTTTTTAGCATTATTTGTAACATACTGTAGTTTTCAGCTTTAAAACAAATGCCATTTAAATTGAATTGACACTGCTTTAGAAAGTTAAACTTAATCCCAAACACACTCTTTGTTCATGAGTCTAAGAGATACATGATGAGAATATGTAAACTGAAAGTGACATTCACCACCAAATGATGAAATTATTGCCTAAATATCATTCAAGTAAAAACAGATCTCAGGAAAACAGATTTCCTAATTTTGCATCCAAAACTAGGCATTTTCATGTAAGGATTTTTTTGTAAGACTAGGCATTTTCATGTAAGACTTTACTGCACTGGATATTTGTGCCAGATATTTGGATATTATCTGGATATTTCATTGTTATACTTTTGAAAAATCCACTTTTTAGTCTTTTACAGTGTATCGCTATATACTGTAGAATAGTAAATACAATATTTATAATACTAATTTTTATTTTATAAACATCATCTCAAGGTGCTTTACAATAAAACAAAAGCAAGAGAAAAAACAATAGAGACAGGTTAATTATTAAATACCTACCCTGAACAGTGGGAATCATATACATGGGCATGGCAGCGTTAATTACCATGTGCTACCAGACAAGTCATCACATTTTGCCCCAGAAAATTAGGAACATCACAGGCAGTATAAAAGTCCAGACTGCTCTTACAGAGCCCAACACTGGAAAAGAGCAGTAACAGAACCATTCAAGTTGAGTGAGGACAGTTCTCCAACACAAACACATAATGGCACAATATGCACTTCAAGACTTATCCAGACAATCAGCAGATTGAATTTTATATTCCCAGCAGAGGTTTAACATATAGACATAACATAGATGCATTTGTAACACCTACAAAGAACACATTTAAAAGGGTTTTCTTTCTCCCTCTCAAGGTCTCCCAATCATTTAGGTACTATACTTAACAATCAGGCTCTACATATCTTTAAAGTTATTTTCAGAGCCTCCCACTTAAATGATGTATGCTTCTTACAATTAGTCTTACAAATAAAAATACATGAGATAGTGTTTTTGTTCTGGTATAAAAGTTACATAAGGCAAATGGTATTTTAAGAATATAAGAACATAACATCTTACCCAAAATTCCAAAAGTTTTAAAATGACATACTGTATGTAATCATCATTTTTTATTAGACCTATAATTGTTTCTGCATAATTAACCTGAACCACACATCTTATTCCATAGATTTTATAGTTAATGCTCCATGATTCTCAAAATATCTCTTAAAAATATGCTTACAAGGTAATAGGTGATTGCGTTATGTTCTTAATCTTTTCTTAGGCATTGCATCAGGGGAAAATGAGATGTCTTGACTGCCTGCAGATCCATTCAAATGTCCTCCATTCACACAGTCCTGATGCTCAGATCCTTCACTAGTGTGTTCGCTGATGCTGAATGGCATCTACAAAAATTCAACATATTAAATTAATTCCTAAAACCTTGACTGTAGCATCTTACAAATCTGATGATTGCAGAACAAAAAGAAATTATAGTAAGTGGTAATTAAATCTACAAAGCTGTTAGCAATTAGGTGAAGCAAATTGTGAAAGTAATTTTTCAGCAAATGAAGATATGAAGAAGAAAAAATAGAGCATATGATTATGTTTTTATTTTCTGGAAATCCATTTTAATGGATCATCAGCATTTAACTTTGTTCTTAAATGTATATGGAATTTTGCGGCCACCTCTTTCAGACATACTGTACCTGACCTCTTAAAAAAAACAAAGATACATAATTCCCCTAAACCTTCAAGCTTTCCCATTTGTAAAAGCATGATTCATTGTAATGCTAAAAACAAAATTACAAATGTAAAACAATTTGTTTCAGAAAGTCAGTGCATTTATTTATAAAAAATATGCATCATTTTTGTGAAGGTGGCACTAATTGTCACACTGATCTCAATTAAAATATCAAGGGCAGCAAACAGAGTAATTCATAGTGTCATGCTCACTTCTACTGCTGAGCTGTGGAGTGAGTATTTACATGGTAGCCAGCCACACCTATATCATTTGTCATTCGGCTCTGGTTGCCTTGGATATTAATCTGAGAGGAGCCTCACACCACCTGGAGGCAATGTATTACCACTCCCACCTCAGGTGGTTCAAGCTACTTCAGCTGTGATCTGACAGAGCTTATGACCCCTGTCATAGTTTGCTAGGCTTTTAGCTTCACACTAAATTCTTAGTTCACGCTGTTTGTTTCCTGGATTCTGGACCCTCACTTCACCCTTATTACTTTCATTGGGTTCTACTCTTTTGCTTTTTTAGAGTGTTTCTTAGTTTATGGACCCTTCCCTCAGTTTTGAGTGCAGATTTCCCTTTGTACTGTGCTTCTGTGTCAACCCAGCTTTGAACCTCACCTGTATTGGACTTAACACTGGACTGCATTTTGGCTGCATTCCCCTGCTTGCAGCACACACTATGCCTCCTGTTCATGCTCCCCTATATACTTGACTCTTGCCTGTTTGTGAATGATGGTTTATAGTTGGAGCCAAGACCAGGCCAGGTTGTTCTCCCCCCCAAAAAAATTTTTAAACAATGCTTGGAATCTTTGCATTCAGGCAGTAAAGTCATATATGCTTTAATATGAGGGTTATTGTCTGTATCTAAATAAGAATGGCACAGCCTTGTAATTGTTATTATTTCCTAAGTTGTCTACAGGAAGCCTTCTTAGTTGTCTAGACTAAACTAAGACTTTTGTGTTCATTGCAATGGCTCTCCCAAGATTTATTTGCTGAATTTTCTAGCTATATTATCTAGCCTTTTGTGACAGATTGCTTAAATTAATGTATTTTACCCTTCTTTTGTTGGTACCATTTTCACAGTTAGTTGTGCTGCAGTGGTCAATTTGTTGTCTGATTGTTTCTTCAATGTCTGAAATAGAAACCAGAACCTTTTAGTTATAACAGCAAGGTGCAGGTGATACACAGTGACTGGAAAAAAAAATGTTGATACTTTGCTCCCCATGCTGATCTCAACGATATTTAATAAACACAACCTGCGAGATGTTTTTCTTTCAAATCTGATTAGTTAAGTAATTAGGCATTTCTCAATGTCCAACTATTTCTCTTTCCTGTTTCTATGGAAGATTTATTATTTTGTTCAGCAGGTATTCTTTTATCCTCTTCAACTGAGGAACTTAATCACAGTATACGACCAATTTGTTCAACCATAACAGGTGGTGAGAGTACTTCTAGTCCCTGGTCTTTCCAGGTACTTGTTACTAGGGTTCATGTGTAGGTCAATCAGTCCATGCAAACTTTCTTTTGCTGAGTCTGTGAGGCTACTGAAGCAGTTATTAATGCTCTCTAGTCTAAGCCCAGAGACAAGGGATAACTGTATCAACTCTTATCTCAACAGGTGGCTTATATTTAGAACATCTGGTTTTCATTCAGTGGATGCATTTTAATTTTCCACTTAATTTATTTTGCAGCGAAGGATTAAATTCACTTCAGTAATTCAATGAAGGAATACTAGTCACCTGTACGCAGAGAATAGGTAATGATATTGATGCTATCTTAGCTCAGACAACCAGCTTTGTGTTTTATTGTTGAAAAGCACTTCATTTTACCTAACTTCTTTCCTCAGTATCCAGTCCCTATCTTAAGTATGGTTTAAAAAAATATACTTAATCGAGGATAATTAGAATATTCAAAATAATAAAATAGCAGAAAGATAATAACAATTTAAAATATTTTACAGCATGAGAAAAGATATTGTTTTGACAGGAAACACAATGAGATATTTATTGTACTTTCAAGCAGTTTTATTTTCAAATACAGGATGTCTACATTTCTGTGTCATGAAAGGAAGTGCAGTAATTGTTTACCAGAATATATTTCATACCTGTGAGAATTTCATCTATGTTAATCACCACAAACTTGGCATCCTCTTCAGAGAAGCACATTGGTGGCTTGAATTTCAGAACATTCCTATGAGGGCCATCAGCACTTAGCAAGATATTATGTTCTTTAAGCCTGGTGAGTTAAAAGTCTCCCATCAAACACAGATACAAATGTAAGCACAATGTAGCATTCCTAAAACATAGAATAAGGTGACTATAGGCATTCAGAAGTTGCCCAATTTATCTTTGCTTTACACTCTGTGTAGGTTGTTTTTATGATAGTTCATCATAATTTTATCAGAAATTGCCCCTGAAAAGCCATCAGAACTGATTAGGTGGAGTAACATGAGAGAGTGTGATGGTAATGTTTGGTTTTATAATTAAATCTGGGCTCTGGGTTACTTGTGACCATGGGAATCTTTTGGAATTAACCCTTCAAGGAGTATTAATACTAATGTAGTTAGCACAATTATAGAATATAGGGGTCAGGCATGAGTACAATCAAATATCTATTTTCAAATCTTTTATTCACATATAACCCACCTGTAGATCACGTCCTGTGCTTCAGCTGTGGCTGGGGTCCTCTTTATTCGGTCCTTCACCAAGTCCACACCGATGAAGAAACCAACACCCCTGAGACAGAACAACAGAAAAGGCAACACCTTGAAGGAAAAAGCTTTCATAAATCGTTTTCATCATACTTTTTCCATGATAGAAGTGAACACGTTGTCATTTCTAATTTTGTGAGTTTTTCTTAATTTGTTCCTTCCCTTGACTTTTTATTTTTAGTTTTAGCTGCAATGTGTCTATTTTTTTGCCTACATTTTGGTAGTAATGTGAAAAACTGGGTCTGCTTTGTCATTGTGCTGACAAGAGATCGAGTTACAATTCAAGGTACAGTATAACTATAAAGGAACAGTATCATTTCTCGCTTTGCTGTAATGCCAAAGCTTCAGGCAGATGAGATGTGGATGAAAGGTTTGATTTTCAACACAATTTTGAAATGAAATTGAAATTAAAGAGCAGCTAGGCTAAACATGTTAGAAGAAAAACGGGTAAAGAAATGGCAAAAACATGCAGGCAGAAGCTACAAGGAGAGTAAGGAAAGCTAAGAAGCACCATAAACAGTTGAGGTTTTTATGCCCGAATGAGCAAAAAATAAATTATGTGGGTAACATCATAAGAATACACAGCCATAACTGAGAACAGGGCATGTTTTTTGCAAAATTCCAGTGAAACACCTTTTTTCTTTCTATATTAGTAGAAATATCAGTTGTTGGTCATAATGCTTCTTTTTGTGTCTTATAAAAAAATAATAATTAGTATCCTCAGAGTGCATGTACAGTAAATATAAAACACCCTGTATGCTCTCGGTCTAGTTTTTCACTTGAGGAAACTTCAGTTTAGAATGGCTTTTATGATTAGATAAGCTGACAAAAATAATCTTTCATTATCTCAAGTAGAATTTGTGTTTTCTCTGTAGCACAGGTCAGAATTACAGGCACCTTGGGGACCTCCCATCCCTGCAATAAGATATGATAACCTGTGAAGAATTATCCCAGTTGCTGTGCTGAGGTCTATGACACATGACACAAATGAATTTTTTAAGACCAGTTAATGAGTCTTGCTCTCTGCTTACCTGACGTCTCCTATAAGCGGGTGCTTTTCTTTCTGCTGGTTGAGTAGGTCAGTCAGGTACTTCCCCACCCTGTCAGCATTACCTTGGAGATCCTCTTTCTCAATAACATCAAGCACAGCTAACCCAATTGCACAAGAAACTGGGTTGCCTCCAAACTAGTAAAAGTAGAAACAAGGGAAAAGTAAGTTCTGGAAAGCTAGAACAATAACAGTCTAAATGAAAAGTCTTCATTAAGATGCCTTATATTATACAGGATGATTTTTAAGTGAATTTTTCACTGTGGATATAGATGATTAAGTATGATTAAATTTGCAATAGGTTAAGTGTTATCCATAATGTCTGGGTGAGTCAGGGCTCACAACCCTCGGATTCCTTGGAAGCTGGGCATATTTCCATGAGATGTCACATTCCCCCTGGGGCTATACAGTCTTGCTCGAGTCAATTGCCCCAGCCTTCTTCATCCAATTAATGGGTGCTTTATACATCAGGCCAAACTACTTAAACCCTACTATGCCACTGATCTGGTTCTGTCTCATGGAGCTACTTTCAGGTAATGTGCTTAATACTAGACTATTTCCTTCTCAGCACCAGACTACTGACACAGTTCCTTGCAAGAATCCAGTACAATGGTGCAGCCTCTAAGCCCCTGTCTGCATCTGCTCTGAAAGAAATGCCTTTTTTCTTCCTGAATCTCTGCTTATCTTCATTCTGTTTCAGCAAACTCTGTCAGCCTCCATGCTGCCAGACCCCATTCTTCTCCTGCTTCAATTTCACCATCTCCTATCACCAAGGAATGAAGACTGGCAAAGCCCTTACATTATCAGCTGCTGTGTATTGGAGGTGCTTGCCTTTTTTCAACTATGTAAGCTCTGAGGAACCCATGACTTCCAGCCTTCCTTTTGCATTTAACTTTTTAGATTTTGTGTCATAGTATGCCAGCAGCCATATCACCCTGCAACTCACAACTGGCAACCCACTGAAGCTAAGCAGGTGTGAGCTTGGTCAGTACCTGGATGGGAGACCTCCTGGGAAAAACTAAGGTTGCTGCTGGAAGAGCTGTTAGTGGGGCCAGCAGGGGGCGCTCACCCTGCAGTCCATGTGGGTCCTAATGCCCCAGTATAGTGACGGGGACACTATACTGTAAACAGGTGCAGTCCTTCGGATGAGACGTAAAACCGAGGTCCTGACTCTCTGTGATCATTAAAAATCCCAGGGTGTTTCTCGAAAAGTGTAGGGGTGTAACCCTGGCGTCCATTGGCCCATACCAATCATGGCCTCCTAATAATCCCCCTCTATGAATTGGCTACATTACTCTGCTCTCCTCCCCACTGATATCTGATGTGTGGTGAGTGTTATGGCCCACTATGGCTGCTGTCGCATCATCCAGGTGGATGCTGCACATTGGTGGAGTCCCCATTACCTGGAGTGTCCAGAAAAGCGCTATATAAGTGTAAGCTATTATTATAGTTAATTTGGTGATGGGGATATCTGCACAAAAGAAACTGTGTCAAACACCTATATTCTATCAAAACACTGTCCATTTATATTCTTCACACTGTACAGTTCCCCATGTATATAAGAATGAGACATACCATCTAAAGATGTCAAACATCATTTATACTTTATTGCTGTTTATTTGGTTGTGCAGCCATTTGCTGGATTTGACATCTAACTTAGCACTGCTCAAGGTGTAATCCTATATCCAGAAGGAGCTACAGTACAGCTATCCCAGATGTTTACAGCATTTTGGCTGACTTGTTATCATAGGAGATTGTTACAAATTGAGAATAACCTACATGTATCAAGCATGATGTAGGTGTGTGTCTTAGCCACACACTTCAAAACCCAATATTTGTATCTGTTTCCATCACACTGCTTGTGGAGATAGAGTTAAGGAAAAGTGCTCATGAAATGAATCAGTATAATCATATAATGCAAAGGGTCTGTAGGCTCCAAACATTACATCAGAAGGAGTTATCATTGTGGACTCACCGTGTTGAAGTATTCCATCCCAGATGACATGAAAGCTTCTGCGATTTCCCTTGTTGTGACCACACAAGACATGGGATGTCCATTGCCAATGGGCTTCCCCATGGTGACAATGTCTGGAACGAAGTCTTCCCCTTGAAGCTGGAAGGCCCAGAAGTGCTTTCCAACACGCCCGAAGCCGACCTGCACCTCATCTGTAATAACCACCCCACCTGCTTGCCGCACGTGCCTGAAAAGGAGAGCAAGAATCCTGTGCCACTGTGCTCCTCTACATGTAAAGAGCTGGTCATTCCCGAATTGTGAACTCCTTCCATCTGTCAGTGATTTAACAATCACTTTATTGAAGTCTATTGTGTGTATGCTAAGATCATTTATACTTTTGAGAGCAGGCTACATTTTAGGAGTAATACTTTTACTTTTAAATAAACCCAAGTTTTTCTGAGATTTTCTGAGAATAATGAGATTTTGGTTTTTCAACAAGATACGTAGTTAGGAATTTGTGAACAAAAAGATACATTTGAAGAGTATCCATAACACATTTTTATCACAATTTACCTACCATACTACTGTACATGATAAAAAAAACATGAGAGAAGATAAAACATATTTTAAATGGAAGATTTGTGAGGTAAGTGTCTTTAATAAAGGAACAAGTAAAGGTTTATTCCATGCTGAAAAGAGAAGAAAAGAAAGGCTCTATTGGCGAAACGTTGTGTTTCTTTTCTTCTCTTTTCAACGTGGAATAAACCTTTACTTGTTCCTTTGCAGCCTACGCATGCTGACACAGCTACCTACTTGAATGTCTTTAATAAAGGACCCCAAATTTCAAACAAAATAGGTGAACACTGAACAAGTTTTTTTATACATACTGTGCCACTTTCTGGAAGTAGCCTTTTGGAGGAATAACCTGACCTCCACAACTCTGCAGGGATTCCGCAATAAAAGCAGCAATCTACACAAAAGAAGATGACGTGAAAGCTACACACATCCATGTCTAAGCCTATTGTTAAAAAACTCTAAGCACGAATAAAAGAAAATGATAACTGTGCCATCTTTTAGTATCAAGGGACTTGAGCGCCACCTGTAAAAGCACCACCACGTCCTTTTTCTGGCATCTTCCCTCCAAGAGGGTCCTCAGAGACTAAAAAAATAGCTGAAGAAATGTCTAAGATAGAATTACTTTGCTGGGGAGGAAGAAAAGTAGTTACACAACCACTGAGCACAAGACATAACAGGCAGGGCGTAATACCATTAAATAAAATGAACAACACAAATTCAGACAATAGTCAATCCACCACAGTCTTACATTTTTCTTCATCTGGGAAATCTACAGGAATGCAAAATTCCCTCAGAGGGTACAGCTCTTGTCAGTCAAGCAAGTGAGCAGTTACAGTAGTTAACACTCTGCTTTCCGCATAGTCTCTTTGAGTCTCTAGGAGCTGCATCAGAGATGTCGTCCTGGAATAGAGCCCCAGGCCTGGTCATCCTGGAATAGAGGGTTAGGCCAGAACCTCTGCAGCCTTCTTTAAAAAGCTGCAGGACACAAGCTACTGCAAAGCAGTGTGCAATACACACTATCGCCTTTGGGTGGCCTTCGCTTGCTCAAAGAACAACACTTTCAGGACCTGCCTGTGAAGACAAACAGTAGGAGGAGAGAAGAAAAAAGGAACAGGTAAAAAAAAAGAAGAAAGGTTTATTCAACAGTAAAGACTCAATAAATTGTAAGTAACATCCATGGTGCTTTGAAAGGCTCAGTTTCTAGAAGAATCAAACAAAACAGTTGGAAGGTTTTCTTTTGGTGATTAATAACTATAAAGGGAAGAATAAAGCTTTTTGTCAATAAAGCCAAAGACATATTTCTTTGAATAAGTTAACTTCTTCAATCGACTTAGTTAATATTTACTGTACTGAATTACATTTTATCCCAAGTAATGTTATGTTAATTCAGGTAAGAGTTTTAAATATTCTTTTCTGTCATTGCTAAAAGATTACATTTTTTCTGAAAAATGTAATAACAAAACACAATAAGAGAATTGTGATGTATGTAAAAATGCTTTCACATGTAACTATTATTATTCTAAAGAAAATTAGAATTAGTAGGTCAGTAGGATAGCATTATATAAGATAGGGTTTCGTTAATCATTTGTTAAAACAATCATAGTTTTTCTTTTTACTCTGTGCAAATATTATTCTTTTCATCATAATCGTAGACAAATATTGGAAAGAATTGCAACTTATAATTGCATAAAGTGAAGAACATTTTAGGAGGTGTGTTAGCAGCAGAGTGTCGCAATGGTTTATGGGTATCACTTCTTGTCCTGTCACAATGATATGCGAAATGGAACTGTTATAACTGAAACTGTAGTTCTCCATTTTTTAATGTAAACACCTGTTCATGAACTTAAACTTTGTTTTTAGTGCAAAACAATGGAAAGACAAGTTTCAAGTAAACTGTAGATCAGAGTCATTGCAACTATATGCAGTACAAAACGTACATAAAGAAGTAAGCTATAGATGTTTTGAAACATAATTTTGCTTAACAGACACATACCACGAGATAAGAACCACACATAAAATGATTGTACTATGAATTTTGTTTTCATAATCCTATATGAATTTTTGTTTTTCTAAACTATGACTTGACTACACCACCTCCTCCATGCTGTCCACTCATTATCTTTGTGGCTTAACACCTAAAATACATGGACCAGTGAAATCCTGAATGCCCTATCATTTCTGAACTGCTGTGCTTTATTATTTCATGTTTTGTAAATGTGTAATTTAAATGACTTTGAATTTTTCTCTTTCTTGGAAGCCTTCATTTTTGGGAACCTAGCTTTCACTTAGATTAAAATAAAATGAGTATTGATATTAATCACTGTCAAAAAATCCTATTAAATGGTCCTCAATGAATGAGCCAAGAAGAGATAAATGAGAATGCTCTACAGTTCATTATGTGTTATCTCTAGGTGAAGAGCAAAATGGAATGTAATGACGCTAACTATGTGTCAAGAATGGAGCAATGATTGAGATTACCTGGGCCCTGTCTCCTTTATGTCAACAGCCTTGGAAAGATTTCAAAATATTGCTACCACTGCAAATTAAAAATATCTTGCTAAAATGCAGAACACATTACAATAGAATCCTATAAATGCCATATAAGACAGAGATAATGCAAACCCGTTCCCACACTAATGGTAAAAAATATTAGCCATTAAATATATTACAGTAAACCCTAGGTTCAACAAATTTCATATTTAACAGACACAATATGATTCATTTTGTCAGAAAAACTGGACTTTCTCTGCAATGACTGGGAAATACAACAGCAATTAAAACAAGGTACAAATAATTACTACATAGGTTTAAAATTCAGGAGTATCAATGCCATACAGGGGTAGTCAATATCCTACTATAAGTGTTGGTTGTGTTTTGTATGCTTTATCAGATTTTATACAGTTTTTTTTACAATATATGGAATAAAAAGCTTGTGTATTTATGATAAAAAAGTAATAGGCACAATTTTCATTGGTTGTGATGACTGTTATTGTTAAAAAAAGTCAAAAGATCCAGAAAGCATACTGTATAAATAGTACTGTATGTATATATTTCCCATATTATTGTGTGTTTCAGAGCTGAACAAAATGACAGCGATTTAATGGACTTTCTGCAGTAACAGACACCCCTTCCCCGTATTAGTCTGTTAAACCAAAAGTGTGCAATTTACTGTTATATACATGACAATATACAGTTTACACATATGGATATAATATATGCATACATGTACATTTAATATCATTTAATATACATATTTAATACATGTACTGTATGTAATCCATTGCAACTAAATTTGGAGCACTAGATCTAGTGAATTAGAAGCAGGAGGATGTTATCCCTGTATATCAAAGATTTTGCTTTAAGTTACTTTTTGTTGACCACATTGTACGTTCTGTAGAAAAGTGCATTTGCATGTGAAAAACTTTTTTATGCTGCTATCATGGAACATCTCTTCCACAGATTAAAAATAAATATGCTTTTATGTGTCATCAGCTCTCCAAAAACAACCTCTTTCATATACACCAGGCCATAATTGTGTTCAAAATAACCATCCAAAGGGTATTCACACATCCAGGAAATGACCTTTAAATTACAATAATAAAAGAGATTCTAATTAACTGTTAACCCTTTAATTTTATCCATATGTAGACATATTGAAGGGCAGGTGTACGTTTGGTAAGTGGAAATGACACTTCCATCAGACCAGTGAATGATGGATTCTTTTACTAACATAATGTTACTGATTTTTTGGTTATTGCAACACTGTTTTCATGGGACTTAAACAACTTAAGCAAAGAAAAACTTTCTCAAGACCCCGTCTTAGAACAAAAAAAATGTACACAGCAATGTAAATCTACTGCCAACATACACCGTACTTGAATACTTGAATGAATTCAGTAAATCCCCAAAGACAGGAATGCATGTGAACGGAAGCACACCTTATGTCCTTTCCTGTGGGCATCACAAATAATGACTCCGACATCATCAGCATAAGCAGTGGCAGGGTCAGGATGATCTTCCCGGTATTTTCCTCTATAAATGTCAGGGCTAGGAGCCTAGAATTAAAACAAACAATAATAATAATAATAATAATAATAATAATAATAATAATAATAATAATAATAATAATAGTTTACTACTGATAGAAAAATTAAATCATTTTAAAATGGTAATGCATGAATATGAAGCTTAATATATCAAACAACGGTATTGATATTCATGAATAATGAAAGCTCTTAACATAGTCAGTTTGGCTATGCGGAAAGCAGTTTGTTAGATATTCTTGAAGTGATTTACTACTAAATTTAATTCCTTGCATGTGCTCATAGAAGGAAGTGGCAAATTGCAGCCACTAGAACATTTTTGTCAAGAAGCAGAAAGATATCAGGTAAGCTTTATTCAATAACTGTCTTAGTAATCAAAATTAGATAACTAATTGGATTTTCCTGAGTCTACAATAGAGGTTTTAATGAAATTTGCAGAAGAATTTTCTGCTAGGAGGAGTGTCTTCAAGGATGACAATGTCCAAATCCACAGAGCACATGTGGTCACTTGATGATTTGATGAACATGAAATTGATGTTATCCACATATCAAGGCCTTCTAAGTTATTTGATCTGGGACACAATCTAGCTTTTATGAGATATTGTGGAACAATGACTGTGAAAATGACCACATCCATTGACCAGGTGTGAGATGATTGACTTTTGTGAGGAAGGATAGTACCACATCCCACCTGCAGAATTCTAGACATTGGTAGACTCTATGTCAAGTGACTTTACACTGCTGTTTTAATTTTTCTGTTTGTCAACTTCCTGTCTACTACTGCATGCTTAGATAAACCAAAAATATCAGAAAAGAAAGTTTTTCTTTATGTTCCCATACTATGGTAAAAGCTAAAGGCAGACCTCTACAAAAACATCTTTTGTTTCCTTTTATTTAAATTAATTTTTCATGCTGAACGGGTCTATTTGAGCAGAAATAACTTCTAAAAGCTATTTCCTAGGATGCTCACCAGAGAGGAGTATCAGCATCATTCTGTATTTTTCGGATTGCTTTTGTTAGTAAAACATTATCTGTTTAAGGCAGTGCAGCATGAATAGAATTTCATGCATAAATCCCTCTCAGGTGGTTTAGTTAAGTTAATACTTAGCATGGCAAATACCCATTAACGCATAAACAACAAGGGATGAAAAAATGAGGCTGATGAACATTATTCCCTTGAAGACACTAGGAGCTCCAGTGTCAGAAGGATATTTTAGAACATGTTCAATAAAGTCCCACACTAATGCAATACTTACCACATAGACAAAATCCTTTTTCT